>NC_141554.1:90372500-90595000 GCF_021556685.1 Rattus norvegicus
CTTTTTTTTCATTGTCAGGTGCTCAACCGAAGTCGTCCTGTTGCCAGGCCTTCAACCAAACACATCCTGCTTGGCAGCCGCTGTGTACTCAGTGTTCTAACCTTTCCCTGAACCAGTCATCTTAAGTACAGCCTTGCAAAATGGCGTTACTGCTGCTAAGCTGGGGTCTTTCATTCCCCCATTTTTTTTTGTTAACTTTGAGTGAAATCTTTCACTCGACTTGGTCAAGAAATTTCTGTCTGGTGGGGGCTTATTCCCCCACTGACTCTAGGCCACAAAAGGGCTAGGAGGAGCCACGTAGGAGTTTTAACTTTAAGGGGTTTGGAGTGCGCTGAACTCTCCATGTCTGGGGTGTAGTGTTGTGATTAGTCAATTCCTCAGACCGGACTGCCTTGACGTGTGGTGCGTGGATCTAAGCCGAGACTCCGTCTATCTTTAGGGCGGTCGGAGTAGTCAGGAGGACGGTGTAGGGTCCTTTCCACCGTGGCTCGAGATTCTTGGTCTGGTGTCTGCGCACCCACACGGTGTCTCCAATCTGGAACGGGTGTGGCACCACCGGATGTTCAAGCTTGTCCTGGTAAGCAGCGGCCAAAGGTCTCCAGACGTCTCTCTGCACAATCTGTAGGGCCTATAAATGGGCCCTCAGAGAAGCGCTGTCAGCAAAATCAGCAATGTTTGAATCAAAGAAATGGACAAATGGGGGTGGTGCTCCATATATTATTTCAAAAGGAGTTAGACCATGGGGGCCCGGGGTATTCCGGGCCCGATATAGAACTAGGGGAAGGAGGGCCACCCAATCCTTTGAGCCAGTTGCAAGCGTTAGTTTGGATAAAGTCTCCTTAATTGTTCTATTTATGTGTTCTACCTGACCTGAACTCTGGGGTCTATAGGCACAATGTAATTTTTAATCAATCCCCAGCAATTTGGCCACCAACTGACTTACTTGGGAGACGAAAGCGGGCCCGTTGTCCGACCCCAACGCTTGAGGCATGTCATACCTGGGAAAGATTTTCTCGAGGAGCTTCTTGGTGACCATTTTTGTAGTCTCGTGTTTCGTGGGGAAGGCTTTGACCCATCCTGAGAAGGTGTCTACAAACACTAGGAGATACTTGTATCCATATATACCTGGTTTAATTTCAGTAAAATCAATTTCTCAATGGATGTCGGGACGGTGTCCCCTAGGACGAACTCCTTGTCTAATCATGGTCCTTTCCGGGTTAACCTGAGCGCACGCTTTGTAACTCTCAGTCACCTTTTGTATCGCTTTGTCCCGATTTAAAAAAAAAAAAACACAGATTTATCTCTTCCCGATCTAGTAAGGTTTTTATCTTCTTAAACCCCAAATGGGTTAATTTATGTAAAAAGGAGATCAATTAGACCCACTGTTTTAGTTGAGGGTGGTAGATGGCCCCCATTTTTTCTAGGAGCTCTATGTCCTCATGGGCATAAACCCAACTGGTTTGTCCCACTGGTGGGGGCGTGGGTTGGTCTGGGCTATTTAAGGGCAAGATTTGTTTGCTCATGGCCGCTTTTCATGCCGTGGCATCGGCCAGCCGGTTTCTTCGTGCCTCTGGGTTGTGCCCTTTCTGGTGTCCTGGACAATACATAATATTCAGTCTTTTGGGCAAGAATAGGGCTTCTAAGAGGGCCAGAATTTTAGCCTTATTTTTAATATCTTTACCCTTAGATGTGAGCAGCTCCCGCCTCCGGTAGATCTCCCCGTGGATGTGTGCCGTGGCAAAGGCATAACGGCTGTCTGTATATATATTTAGCCTCTTACCTTTTGTCATCTTGAACGCCTGAGTCAAGGCGATGAGTTTAGCCCGTTGTGCGGAGGTACCAGCAGGCAGGGCTTTCGCCCAAATCACTTTGTCCTCCGTAGTGACCGCAGCTCCAGCCTTTCGCTCTCCCTCTGCCAAGAAGCTGTTGTCATCCGTGTAGGCAGTCATGCTGTTTTGTCTCCTCTGGTAGAGGAAGCAAGGTGGCAGGATTGAGGGCGACTACGGGCCCAAACTGAACCCGTTCTGCATCCAGTAACAAGGCTTGGTGTGAGAATTAGAGAGCCAGCGGTCTGGGGGCTGCTTTACCAAGGCCTCCACTGCGTGGGGTGCTAGGATGGTGAGTGGCTGTCCAAAAGTCAATTTTCCAGCGTCCTTGATCAGGACAGCAATAGCAGCCACCATCTTTAGGCACGGTGGCCAGCCGGAGGCCACAGGGTCCAATTTCTTAGACAGGTAGGCCACAGGGCGTTTTCAGAGTCCAAACCTTTGTGTTAGGACCCCTTTAGCATACCCCTGTTTCTCATCGATGAACAGTTACTGAGCAAATTGTAAGGGTTTGGAACAGTCGGATGAATATCTTCTATCCTCTTGTTGACCTTTCTCAAGTCTTGTATTGGCCTATAAGCTCCAGTGCCGGGTTTCTTAACAGGCAGAAGAGGCGTATTCCAAGGCGACCGGCAGGGGACTAGGATGCCTTGATCTAGAAGCCTCGTAATGTGAAGCCTTATACCTTGATAAGCTTTATGTGACAGGAGGTATTGTTTTATGGAGACTGGAGTTGTAGTGGCCTTTAACTGTATAATTAAGGGGGGCTGTTGGAGCGCCAACCCCATCCCACCAGTCTCTGCCCAAGCCAGTGGAAAATTCGTGACCCAAGTGTCTATTTCTAGGGATTGTGGCTTGTCCTGTCCCGGTTCATATAGTCTAAATTCATCCTCTAGTTGTAGGGTTAGAACTTGAAGGGGAGTTCCGTGGGGGCCAGTTATTTGGGCCCCTCCTTCCTCAAAATGAATTTAGTTTGGTGAGCAGGTCACGGCCCAGCAGAGGGTACGGGCAGTCCGGAACATGTAAGAAGGAATGGGTCACCTTACCAGTAGCCAGCTGAACCCGGCGGTCTGTAGTCCATCGATATTGTTTCTCACCAGTAGCTCTTTGTACCCAGGCCGTCCGGTCGCTGAGTTGTCCTGAAGCTTGAGTGAGGACTGAATGCTGGGCTCCTGTATCTACCAGGAAAGTAACCGGCTGCCCCCCAACTTAAGCGTTACCCTGGGCTCGGGGGGGGGGGGCTCCTGGCCCTGACCTCCCTAATCTTTATCTAGAGCCAAGAGGGAGGTTCGTGGTCGAGGCTTTCGGGGTCCGCCAGGCTTCTTGGGGCACTCTTTGGCCCAGTGCCCTTTCTCTTTGTAATAGGCACATTGATCTTTATCTAGCTTCAGCCCCTTTCGAGCTCCCCCCTATCTCCCTTCCTTTCTTGGCCCTGTACTACGGCGGCCAAGATTCGACTCAATTCTTAGTTTCTTTTTTATCTCTCTCTTATTAAAAATCTTTTCAGCTTCTTTAAGTAAATCCTGTAATGTATAGCCCTGTAAATTTTCTAACCTCTGTAACTTAGTCCTGATATCTGGAGCAGCCTGTCAGATGAAGGACATAGAGACACTCGTCATTTGTCCTGGGTCATCTGGGTCATAGGGAGTGTACATACGGTAGGCCTCCTTAAGTCTCTCTAGAAAGGCGGAGGGAGTTTCCCCTGCTTCTTGTAATACCTGTTTTACCTGAGCCAAATTAGTAGGGCGTCGTATAGCCC
Organism: Rattus norvegicus; assembly: GCF_021556685.1. Lineage (NCBI taxonomy): Eukaryota > Metazoa > Chordata > Mammalia > Rodentia > Muridae > Rattus > Rattus norvegicus. The sequence goes on from NC_141554.1 coordinate 90,376,086, forward strand.
CTCGGAGACCCGCTAGAAGCAACTGGCGATAAAGGCGTAGGTGTCCCTTACCTTCAGCTGTATTAAAATCCCAGTTTGGTCCTCAGGCAGCTGGGTGGGACGCCAATCATCTCCCAGAACATGCTTTCTGGCCTCTAGGAACACTCCTTGTTTTTTTTTTCTGAGGTTAAGAGGGCCTGTAAGAGCTGTTGGCAGTCATCCCAAGTAGGCTGGTGGGTAAGTAAAACAGATTCTATTAGGTCGGTGAGTGCCGCCGGATCTTTGGAGAAAGAAGGGTTGTGTTGTTTCCAATTGTAAATGTCAGCTGCTGAAAACGGCCAGTATTGGGTCTGGCCACCGGTTCCCTGTCTAAGTGGGAAAGCCTGGGAGGTTGAATCTGACATCACCTCGCGCTTATTGCGCAATCTCCCTGCGACAGGGGAGAAACCCTTATCAGACTGTGGCCCGGCAACTGATCTGGCCGGCGGCTCTGCCTCCTCCGTTTTAGCCGGGCCTGTCAGAGAGAAGATCTATGAGAGGGGAGTTTGGGTCTGCCGGGAGGACAGGTTTCTTAGAAGGCTCTGATTTCACAAAGGTAGAGAGAGGAAGACGTGGCCGGCGGACCGGGCGGGGCCGAGGGGACAGGCTGGGGGTTGAGGGGAGGCCAATTCGGGTCCACGAAGGGTTCCGCCCAGGGGGGGAGTTTTAAGGCGAGACTCTCTCAAGTGATAATATAAGGAACCTGGTCAGGATGTCCGTGGACGACCCGATCTTTAACCTGTAAAATAATGATCTTATTAAATGTGTCATTCACTGGCCATCCTGCTCCGAAAGTGGGCCTCTCGGATGTGTAGAGAGTCTGTCATTTTCCTTTTTTTTTTAACCTCGACGGACTGGTTGTGTGTCCGGCCGTGGACGTCTTTCCAATGATCAAGAGTGAGACTTAGGGGCGTTGTTAGGGACTGTCCCATGTTAGTTCTAAGGAAGATTAGAACACAGAGAAAACAAACAACACCAACAGTCAAACAAACAACAGACAGGCGTGCTGCACGGCTTTGGTACCAAACTGAAAGCAAAAAGTCAGATGGAGGTGGCAAAGGTCCGGGGCCCTCTGAAAGCCAAAAATACAGACAGAGGTGCCGTTAGTCCGGATCTTTCTCCTCTCCCAGATTGGGCCCCGAAAAGTCGGGCCCCTAACACCCTTGGAACGTCTTCCAGGGCTGCGGGGCAAGAAGTCCGAGCTTGTCAGCTCCTTCTTCGTCATGCCCAAATTCCAAACAAACTGGCTGAGCGCTCACAGAACAGACAGAATAAGGCAGAACGAGACAAAATCAGACAGACAGACAGACAAACAGACGCCGGCCGGCTTACCTCCCAGTGGGTGGTCGGTGGTCCCTGGGTGGAGGATCTCCTTTCCCGGCCAACGCACCAAATGAAAAGCTCTCAGGGAGAACTTTCCCTCGGGATGGAGATCCTCTAACTCCAAAGACCAGACCGAGACACCACAGGATGCAATCAGCAAGAGGATTTGGTTTATTGTTGGGATACACAGGCACAGGCACCTGCGGGCGCTTCAGTCACTCGGGGGACTGGCGCGCCCCACGGAACCAAGGATGGGCTTTTATAGGATTTTGGGGAGCAGAAGCAAGCATACAGAAGCAGATGCATGGTTACAGGGATATAATTGGTGGATTCTAATATGGCAAGGGTTTAGCCCGGGGGCAAGTTTCCTAGCTACCTTCCTGAAACATAAGGACTGACTCGGCCCCCCCACCAGGGTGTGGGACCTCTCTCGGGGCTTTTTTTTCATTGTCAGGTGCTCAACCGAAGTCGTCCTGTTGCCAGGCCTTCAACCAAACACATCCTGCTTGGCAGCCGCTGTGTACTCAGTGTTCTAACCTTTCCCTGAACCAGTCATCTTAAGTACAGCCTTGCAAAATGGCGTTACTGCTGCTAAGCTGGGGTCTTTCAAGATCATTTTGGTGATGTGAATGAACAGAAGCTAGCCTTTCAGCTGAAGCTTCTTCAAGATTTATTAAAATAAGTAGAGATGTTAGATTGTTGTAGGTCTGAAGTCTAATTAAAACAGACCTTGGTCTCCGTTTATTTCCCCCCTCCTTTTTTATTACTTTCCCACCATAGTGTCTAGTCAAATATCCTAGCAATTATTAGGTAAATAATTTTGAAATGTATTAATGTAGCATATCCTAGTGTCTACCAACCCAAAAGATAGTAACGCCATCAGGTAGTATCTGAGACTAAAGATGAAAGGAGAATTATACGAATTCTAGGTTTGGAGATACAAAATTAAAAGAATAAACCCCCAAAGGCCACAGATACAAAATTAAAAGAATAAACCCCAAAAGGCCACAGACCGAGGGCTAAGCCCTACAGCCAGGACTAGCAGGCCATAAAGATAAAGGAGCACAGGAAACACTGTCTAGGCAGGACTGGCAAGCCATAAAGATAAGGAAAGGAATGCAGAACAGACCAGGGGTACCGGATCTGACTCACAGGCCACCTGGCAGGAAGAGATAAGCCCCCAGCCCCCAACATCCAGGACGCCCCAAACCTGCCAATGTGTATAGCTATACCTTATTACCTCATCATGTGAAATAGCCAATCATATGTGAACATGTCTATGTGCCTCGTTTGAATCCACCAATCCCCGTAACTATGCATCTGCTTCTGTACGCCCGCTTCTGCTTCCCCAATCCCTATAAAAGCCCCATGCTGGAGCTGCTGGGCGCACAAGTCCTCCGAAGAGACTGTGTGCCCGCAGGTACCTGTGTTTTCCAATAAACCCTCTTGCTGATTGCATCCGAGTGGACTCGGCTCGGTCATTGGGCGCTTGGGACTCCTCCTGAGGGAAAGGTCCTCTCCGGGGGTCTTTCAAAGATGTGATTTCTCTTGCCTTTCTGTATAGGTCTGCTTGATGTTTCAAATATATTTGAAAAAAATGCTTTGACTTATGTCATTCTTTATTTTCTTAATATGAAAAGCTGGAGGAAGCTGAGGAGGAGGGCCACCCTGTAGGAGGACCTTCAGTCTCAGTTAACATGGACCCCAGAGATCTCTCAGGCACTGGACCACCAACTAGGCAGCATACACTAGCAGACATGAGGCCCCCAACATGTATACAGCAGAGTACTGCTGGGTCTGGGTTCAGTCAGGGAAGATGCACCTAACCCTCAAGAGACTAGAGGTCCCAGGGAGTGTAGAGTTCTGGTGGGCTGGGAGGTAGAGGGATGGGGACATCATCATGAAGATAGGGGTGCAGGGATGAGGTATGGATGTAGAACAGTTGGAGGGTGAACGTGGAGGGGGGAAAATATCTGGAGTGGAAGAAAAAAGGTTAAATTAAAAGAAGAAGAAAAAAAAACTTCTTCAAACTGTTACTTTTAAACATGAGATTTGGGGTAATTTAACTCTATCTTCTCAGGTCATGGCCACTCATATTTGGCTCTAGAATAAACTCTCTCTTAACTCATTTGATGAGTGATTTTTATTTTGTATTTGCAATTATCTTTCTGTTATTGGAGTCTGAGTGCCCTAGTACCAGTGTTCCTTATGGAAACAAAGTGGAACACAAAATTGCTGAAGACTTTTTATGTGTATCTAGGCTTGGGAAAATGACATAGAGACTATATTTCTTACTGGAATGTTTTCTCCATCTCTGAAAAATTGTTATGGCATGATAGGTTGAAGGTTCCTGTGTTTAAAGAACTCATTTGTCCTTCTGTTGAATTCCTTGAAGAGCAGAGACTCTCTTTTTTTCTTTAAAGTATATATTTTTCAGTCCCAACAATGTCCAGTGTTCCTATTAACATGCAAATAGGCAATGAGGGGATGTTTTACACCAGGTGAGAAGGATTAGTTTGGCAAGTGAATTAGGGAGATAGACAGAAGGAGGAGAAGTCAGTTTGGCAGTGCTTGCTTTATTTTGCATATCAGTGCTCAGCTAAAGAAAGGCTGCTGCTTCCAGATAAGACATAGTTCCTACTTTATAAATTTGTTCTTTTAATTTTTACTCTAATATCTATGCTTATTCTATTACAGTCTGACATTGTTTGGGACTTTCACTTGTGCTAATCGGAGAGGATGCTCAACTTGTCTTAACTGAAATGTGTTTTAATTCATAGGGTTTTCAAATATTACAAATATTTAATTTGACCAGCAACAAATGTATGTCAATCGATAAGGTCAAGTAATTCTATCTAAATATTATGTTACAATACAGATTTTCATTTCAAGTAAACAAGGAGTTAGAAGAACAAATATATAGGCTGTCATGGATCATGATCTTTTGAAGAGACATATTTGTATTATTTTGGCTATTAGAGAATTTAAACACTGAAGCTTAAGAAACTGTAATACCTCCAGGAATTTGATAGTGGAAGAAGAAAAAGCCTAAATCCTGGGCCACCCAAAGAAGAAATTCTTCTCCCAAATAGAGATTTACAACATTCTAGTATACCTTGTAGAACAGACAAGGATGCATTAATGGTGTGCACTACCACATACCTTAACAATGACTTCTTATATATGCCTATCTTTCTACTTAAAACACTCTTCGTAACACTGAAGATGGACTTAAGAGTTCAGTATATATTTGTGGATTTATTTTCTTTCCAATTTGACCACATTTAATAAATCTCCTTTTCTTCTTTCTCATTATTAATTTGGCTCTGAGGACAGGGAGCCAAATGTGGTTTGTTGGATCAAATGCTCTAACCTGGACACCAAGTAACAAAATTCCATTTGTAAAGAGTTCACCTGGATCTGAAATTATTCCTCACTGCTTCATAAAACATAATCACCTTGGACAAAATAAGACTTAAGAATTGGAGGGGGTGGAGAGAGGAGAGGAAAAAAATCCCAGTTTCCCTCTGCTTTGTTAGTAGCATTGCTGCAACTCATAGAAAAGAAGGACCCAAATACAGCAGATAAATGTCTATACACTTAGGAGTGATTTAAGGGACCACAATGTTATATTAATCTTTCCCTGGGAGACACTTCTTCCTTTGAGTCTATACCTTGAGACTCCTCTCCCTAATTTTGGGATGTCTGCAAAACCTTTGATTCTTTAGAGTACCCTTGGCACTCTGAAGATAGTAGGTAAGCAAAATAGATATTCTAAAAATGCCTGAAAATTTTGTTTCTTTGGATACAGAATCTTGAATACTTTCTGCAAAAATATCGGTTCCTTTTTAGTATGCAGCTCACTTGATGAAACTTTCGTTTATATCATGCAAAATGTAAATTCCAATATGAAATAGAAATCAAACTAAATTGCTTTTCAGTATGTTGCCATTTTGAAAATTCTGTTAACTTTTTCTTTGGAATTTAGAAATAAAGAATAACTGAATTTTGGACAGAACAGCTATGGAGTAAAGTATTCCCAGTATGGGAACATGATTATGTTGGTTAAATCTGTACAGTTCAAGTAAAAGTTGCAGTCAGGCCTTAAGTGTGTGCTAGTTTATAATTCCTGTTGTTCAGGTGAATGAGGAAAGATTTCAATTTCAAGACCTGCTCAAGCTATCATAAGAAATTCACAAAGATAATGTCTGCTTTGACCTTCATGGCTTTGGGGTTGATCTGACTGGTGTGATAGGGAACCAAAAAAAATAAAATAAAAGATAAAATAAAAAGAAACCAGATATAAAGAAAAGCTAGTATTCTCCTTACTAAAAAAAAAAATAAGTGTGTATTAGGAGGAAAGAGAGGAAAAAAGAGGAAAGAAAGGAAAACAAAGAATTAAAAAAAAAAGAAATGAAAAGCAGAAGGTGACCTTGATGGACAAATATTGAAAAAAAAAGATATACTGTTAGAAGAGGGGAGAATCCCATTACTAATTATAAGGAGGGACCTGCTTTGAGGAGTAGGGGAAGGCCCAGTGCCCCCCTTCATTCTCTTTAGGCCTGCACAAGGGTAGGTGGGCACAGGTTGTAGGAGGGTTTTTTTTTTTTTTTTTTTTTTTTTTTTTTTTTTTTTTTTTTTTTTTTTACTCAGGGCTCTGGAAGGACACCAAACTCTTCATCTTGATTCCTTCCTTTGTCTCTCCATGACTTTTGCAGTCCCTGCCTAACTGCTTCTGTCCTACCAGGTCTCCACCCAGCCCACCCTCCCTACCCTTCTTTCCTCCAGCTCCTAGTACTACATAAATAAATAAATAGATAAGGAAGGAAAGGAAAGCACTAGCTAGTTTTGAAAGGACAACATAAACGCCATTTGTCTCCATTTAAGGAGTAGGCCTAATTTCTAAAAGAATGCAATAAAAACACCTGCTCCAGGAACAGACCATAAGTCCCAGAAACTAGGCCATAAGGCAACAACTCCAGGAATAGACCGTAAAATCCACAAGCAAGGTCATAAAACGCCTTCCCAAAGAAGAGCCTGAGGATAATCATAAAAATGGGGAAATATCTCAGGATAGGCCAGCCTCGCTGGTCAGTTCTATCTGATGTTATGTTTAAACATTCATGACATAGGAATGCATACTCCTGACCACCTGTGACCCCCAGCACCCACTAATGAAATTTTAGATTGCCTAAACCTTCTAGAGAGTGCCCCTAGTTCTCTATAAGAAGGTCTGAGTGCTATTTTCTGCAGTTGACATTTCAAAAATATTTGACCCCTGCATGCTGGTTATTTCTGCAGAACAAATACCTTGTCTTTGTATACAATCTGAGCCTGGGTTCTACCTTCTGCGATTTTCAGACCCTTGGAGTTTCTGATTGTGATGGATTGAATTTTTTACCACCATGATCATTGTGAATCTTACTAAAGAAAAATGTTCAATCTCAGTCTCTGCTGTAGAAAAGTGAGAGGACTGTTTCAGGACACATTTGGAGTGAAGTTGTATATAGAACCCAGTTTTTAGTATGAAAATATGCACAAGTACAGAAACTGTCTTAAGTTTATAACTAAAACTTAAGTAGATTTGAAGAACAGCTATGAGTACTTTGGAAGAGTCCATAAAGATTTCTGGAAAAAAGTCTAATTGAAAATAAGTACACAGAGAAAAACTAATGCATAAATAAATAAAACTAGAGTGTGATAGTGTTTTGGCACAAAATAGAAGGTTGTTCTCAAACGTATTGGGTATTTGTATTACATGGGTCTAAGAAGATCCATAGAATTAATAATTCATGATTAAATCATAACATAGTTTATGTTATGACTAATACAAATAATATATTCACATTTAAAAGGATCTTACATATGATAAATTATTGTATAAATGTAAAGTATTAGTTTATATATTATAGCTAAAGGCTATCAAGTACATTTGGATTGTGTGTCTTTTAGTAAGATATTTAGTTACTCTTCTAGGGCAAAATGTCAAAAACTTCAAATCACTCTCCTCTCAGCACTAATATCTTCCATACTGCTACTAAGATAGCCCTTTAAGCCCCATTTAAAGCAATCTACTGATTTCCAAATCCAAAGTCCCCAAATCTGTATTTCTCCAAACAAAAGTATGATCAGGCCTATTATAGCAATATCCCAGTCCCTGATTCCAACTTTTGTCTTACTTAGGGTTTCAATTGGTATTAAGACACACCATAACCAATAAACTCTTATAAAGGACAACAGTTAATTTGGATAGTTTACAGTTTCAGAGGTTCAGTCCATTATCACCATGGCAAGAAATATGTCATTGTACAGGCAGACAGTATGCTGGAGGAGAGATCTACATCTTGATCCAAAGGCAACCTGGAGAGACTGGCTTCCTTCCACAAGCAGCCAGGTGGAGGCACTCTCTCTTACATTGGGAAGATCTTGAGCATAGAACCTCAAAGACCACCCCACAATGATGCAGATCATCCAACAAAATCACAAATACTCCTATTTCCACACATACTAACAGTGCCACTCCCTGGACCAAGCATAATCAACCCACCGCAGAGGTGGACCATTAGTTTCCATGGACAGTAAACTTGTATAAAATACAGGTTGGAGAACCTAAAAGAATATGTTTGTTTACATGGATTTTATGTTTTCTTAACTTTTCTTTCATTTTCCCTTACATACACTTTTCTGAGTTGTTTATTTGGGATTTTTGTTTGTCTGTTTGTTTGTTTGTTTGTTTGTTTTTGTCAGTCTTTTTTGTTTTATATCTTTGATGTTTGGGATACTCCTACTTTGTAGCTACCTAGATCCTTCAATGGTATTTAGTCTGTTGGTGCAAAGTGAATAGTGACACAGGTCAAATTGCCTGTCTCAGTACCCTGATAACATACTCTATCATTTAGAAACTAGACTTTAAGAGGCCTCAACTTTGGCCACATTGTGAATCTTGGCCTCAATGCTAGAAGAAAGTAAAGGAGTAATGAAACAGAGTTGAAAGTTTACTTAAATATATTTTAATATGTACTCAAGTATGAGGGTTAAGGGATAGAGAAGCACCAGATAGAAAGCAGTCTATATTCAACAGGGGTATGTGCTTCCTAACGGAAAGTAGGGGAAAGTAAAACAGAACCAGGTATGCATAGTGATTTCTCATAGACAGAGCAAGCAATTAATCATCTTTGCATTAATCATAAATACAGTGTTGCTGACTCTCAAATTACATCTATGAAATCTGTTCACAAACCATTTTTTTTTCATTTCTTTCCATCTGTTGGTAAATGAGGTATATGAAAGGACAGCTAAGATGCCCTGGCTACAATTACAATTTGATAAGGTAAAGTCGGAAATCAATAGGGTTATTCAAAGTGTTTAGTACATGAACTTCTCCAGTTAATGGGTTTTCTGACGAGAGTCAGCAAGATTTTAGACTTTAGCTGGGAATGGGGAAAAGTGTTAAGCAGCTGTTAGTTGTTCTAAACTTCTGGTTCAATTCCTGGTAAAGGCTTCAATCTGCATGAAGCACTTCTGTGCCCTGTCTCATCTTCCCATGATTTTCCTTGCCTGCTATCTTGCCTCATTCCTATCCAAGCAAACCTTATCATATGGAAGCTTGCTCTTCCTCATAAAAGCCTCCAAAAACCATTAACATATTTAAACTCATTGATTTGTAAGATGCTTGATAATTATTTTCAATACATAACACTCAAAAATTATTTAGAATATAAAACTTCAGTATATATATATATTAATATACATCTATATTCAGTTCTAGGTCAAAGAAATATTAAATATTTTAATTTAGTTTTATCCACTAAAGCACAGGACAGTTAATATTTATTAAATCTCTATTATGTATCAAATATCAAATCAGGTTGTTTTTATTATTTCACTTAATCTTCAAAACAGTTCATAGATTTAGATAATTTATTGTCAATATAATTTGGATCTTTACATTTTGTAACCTTTTAATAATAATTCAAAGTTTTGTTTGGCAGATAATCTTATTATGGGTTTGGGATCACTGAGAGATTCACCAATCTGACCATGAATACATTTTTAACAAATAAGAGGCTTTGTTAAATATGGCCAAGGTCATGGATAATGACCAGGTCTACACCCAAGAATGATGCTCATAATACAACACCAAATTTCAACAGTCAGGGCTTAAGAAGGCAAAACTTGCAAGGATATGTACTTTCTGCCTTCAGAGGACATGTCCTGACAATTTCCTGCCTATCTGTTACCAAGCACACATCCTATATGGTAGGAGGTAACCAAACTTGTTTACAGAAAAGAAGGTATGCAGCTTGGTATATTACAGTAACACTAGCTCCCAGAATTGCAAGAACTTATATATCCTTGGACAAGTGGGCTTTTAGGTTAGAGGCATTTTTGTTTTATAGTTCTATTAAGCACCAGAATTTAAATTTAAATCATAATGCTAGTCGTCACAATCACATGAATATCCTTTTCACATTATGTCACATACGCATCAAGCTCAACTCTATATGTGTCTTAGATTTTAATTTTAAAATTAACACTTGTCTATTTTTTACTACTTTCATTTCTGTACTTGCCTTTTTCTCGTGAATCACACACATTTGTTTCTGCTTCACCCTGCCATCTAGCTCTACTCTATAAACAATAAATATATTCATAAAATAAATGATGAAATAAAAGCCATTATCTACTAGTTCTTGGAAGGATGAATTAATGACTTATTCTTCATTTTGCCAGTGTCTTTCACGACAAAACACAAGCCTGGAGGGTCACCATTTTAAATTTATGCATGCTTCTTCTTTTCATTAAATAGGCACTTGCATCTATTACACAATACATGAATTCCAAATTTCTTTGAACCTTACCAGCTACATTAATACAAGGAGCCAGGTACTGTTAAAGAGATTTGCATACAGGTATCTTGCTGAAATCAACACACTATAGGCTAAGCTTGTGTTATTTCAATTTGTAAACTTGCTTTTCTTCCTAGAGGCTTTCTCAGCTGTTTTCCAGTCAGCATGCTTTCTAAGTTGTTCTAATGCAAATTCTCTGAAACTGTGTGAATGCTAACTTAAGCTAAAGCTGTACAAAATTTTTGGTTCCCTGACTAGGTAAAAAGCTTGTTTCAAAAGTCTTATGTGATAAATCAAGTTGAATTTCAACTTGAGCAAGTTCACCAAAATGAGATAATAGCTAAACTACATTTTAATTTAGCCTTGGCTTTTAAAGCACAGAACCTTTTATTGTAAAACAATAGATTTGAGCTTAAGTTTTTTTTGGAAACCCTTACAAAAGCTACTAAGTTCATTTATAATTTCGCACATTTATACTGAGGATAAGTGAATGATATTTTAACTCCCCTAGATAAGTAAGAGTCTCCCAAATCCAGAGTTAAAGGCATTTTTGCAAGTTGTAATTTATAAACTCTTAAAAGAAAATAAGTATTCTTGATAAAAATGCTCAAAGAAACATTGAATCAATATTTATTTGATCACAACGACCTTTGTAGGGTCCAAGTTTTATTTCTTTTGGAGCAAAAATAGGAAAATATCATCTGAGCTTGGAAGGACCCCTTTCTAGTATTCCAATTTCTTTGACTGAACAACCCATTAAATTGACATAACACAAATTAACAAGAGAAAAAAATGTGTGTGTGTGTGTGTGTATGTTTGTGTATGTGGTGTGTATTTGTGTATTTGTGTGTGTGTGTGTATGTTTGTGTATGTGGTGTGTATTTGTGTATTTGTGTGTGTGTGTGTATGTTTGTGTATGTGGTGTGTATTTGTGTATTTGTGTGTGTGTGTGTATGTTTGTGTATGTGGTGTGTATTTGTGTATTTGTGTGTGTGTGTGTATGTTTGTGTATGTGGTGTGTATTTGTGTATTTGTGTGTGTGTGTGTATGTTTGTGTATGTGGTGTGTATTTGTGTATTTGTGTGTGTGTGTGTATGTTTGTGTATGTGGTGTGTATTTGTGTATTTGTGTGTGTGTGTGTATGTTTGTGTATGTGGTGTGTATTTGTGTATTTGTGCGTGTGTGTGTAGATAAGAGAAAATAAAATGTGACTCAAAGAAGAACCGTAAGATGGAAGCTTCAATATCATATTGAATTACAGGAAGGAGCAGGAGTGTGAAGCCTCTGGATGTTGGTGGAAACAAATTCTTGCATAAATTACTGGAGAATAATGGAGAGGAGTAGAAGTGATGGTGAATAATGACTATTTTACTCTTGGTGAAAGTCTGTAAGGTGATATTGTCTACCCCCACCTTATTCCTGATAGAGAAACTTTATTTAAAAAAGTTGCCTCTAAACTTCTGTGCTCTGAATGGCTTTAGAGACTGACCAACAGGAGTGGGAAGGAACTAAAGAAAGATAGAAACATGGACACAGAAAAGCTGGGATTAGAAGTAAAGCCTGGTGTGGTTATTATATAATGGTTGAACAGGTAAGAAGAATTACTATGTATAACTGAATAAGAAAGTAGAGGTTACTAAATAGAGATAAAGAAGATAACAGGCTTATAATATATAGGTGAAAAGGGAAGTGTGTTTAGCTAATATTCATAGGATTAGTCTAGATAGGGGAGCAGTATTCAGGCCAGAAACATCAAAGGGAAGAAAGGTAAGGTGGATATTTTCTACAAACAATGTCCATATTTGACTTGCACCAGAGGATGTCTTTTACATTACTCAGAGAAGGCATTGCTATCCCCATGTCTTCAATATGGGACCTTTACATAGTCTCCCATATGTTAAAAGCACATATTCACTCCAAACTTCATGTGCTTTCTGCAATGAGTGTTGACTTATCTTACTAAAGGATAGTTTATCAATGCTAATTCTATAACTGTAGTTTCTGAACTTGGAAGTAATCGGTATACCAGAAATATATACTTTGAATAACGTAAGATAGCTTTCTGTAGTCATATACTGGGAAGCTATATTCTGATCCCTAATAGCCCCTAAACTTTGCAGGGCTTCACTCTAGATTTCTTAAGGCTATGTCTCTTTGAGAGGGGAGAATGATCATAAACTGATAAAGAAATTTGCAGTGGTATTTCATGTCTCAACCTTCTTTCTCAACTACATTTTATCCATTGAAACAGAACTCAGAAAATGCTTTCTTCAAACATAATATACTATAGGTTGCAAATAAACTCATACTGAGAACACATGAAACACATATAGGAAAAGGTTTCTCCCAAATCTTTATCACATCCAGAAAAACTATTACAAAATATAATCTATTACTCTAAAACTACTCATCCTTCTCAAAGTCATTAATTTTCACATAAATTACCTCCAACTCTTGTCTTCTCTACAATCACAATGAATTAGCTCCCATAACTTAAAGATATTTTCATTTTCTTTTCCTTGTACTATTCTGTATGTTATCAGTTTATTTTGTAAACTTACAAGATCCAATAGAGAAAAAAATTGTTTCCTTCTTTACAACTTACATCTTTGGTAGTCTTTGTTTAAGTGTTTCTGAATGTATATGCAAATATTTCATGAGCTTTATCCTGGTCCATTTTGCTAGGATGTGACAACCGTAGCTCTTTTGTCTGATAACAATTCTTATGTTTATTGCATACAGAGCTAAAGCCAAGGGCAGTTATGGACAGACTTTAGACATTTAAGCTGTCATATATATAGACATGCATGCAAGATATCTTAAAGCATAGTTAGGAGAAAGATTATTGACAAAAGTGTCAATAGAACTTTAAGCATAGAACAATAAGGAATCTGAAAATTTTGTACCAGAATCTGTCCTTCTATTTTTTTTGTTTTGTTTTGTTTTGTTTTTGTCCTTCGGTATTACTTTTGTCCTTCTAGATCTTTAGGAAATATATATTTTATCACAAAGCATATATCTTAATATACAGTTAAGTCGATTTTTAAATGTTTTAATATTGAGATATATGACACATGGATCTCCATAAAATGATTGAATTCTCTCACATTTTAGCTTGACATGCCTAGAATATTAAATATAGATGCATAAGTAATAGAAAAATGAGAAAGACAGAAGAGTCTCTCTATAAAAACAAATACATTTTTGATGTAATTTTTGTGTAATGGAAGTATCTTGTTCAAATTAAGGTTTAAATTCCTAAAGTACAGATATTGAAGCTAAGAGCATGTTTCCTTTGTCATAGTGGTATACTACAGTTAACACGGACTACAAACAGCACTGTGTAAGCCTGAATTGAAAATTTTATGCTGCCAATAACTAGGTGTCAGATTTTAATGAATTATAGAAACATTGAAGTTCTATTTTCTCACTGTACTCTCTTAAAATGAATGCTCTCATTCTCCCTATAGGAGAGTAATTGGTTTTAAGAGTGCTGTTTATAAGTATTAGAAACTTTATTGTTCAGTGTAATTTATGTCACATCTACAAGGTTTTAATTAGTTAGAAAGTGAGCTCAAGCATCAAGCGCTTAATAGGTTGTAATATGCATTCATAATTGGATTGCATGCAACACTGTAGTATCACACATTATACCGATAAACAGTGTCTAAATTTCAGCACTTGTTTGGAAGCTGGATAAATTATTGTGAAATAACCTCCTAATAATTTTGAGAGCCATTTGTGAGTAAAATAAAGTTGACGGTTTTATCAAAGAAAACAATTTAAATTTTAATGTAAACATAAGTTAAATTCTGCTAAGTCAAATGCATGTTTGAGAAGATTGTGTGAACCATCATTTGTTTGACGTCTGCTATAATACAATGTTTCCTAATAGGTGATTCATAAATACTTCTCTTTTTTCTGTTGAGATGTCTCCTATTGAAAGATATCATGATATTTAGTTATAATTCAAGCCATAAGAGGTAAAGCAAGAGGATTTCCCATTTAAGCCCAGGTTGGTCTACATAGTCCACACAGTCCACATTGTTTCAGGACTACCCATGTAAGTGGCAGTAGTCTGATGGAGTCCCCTTAACCATTAAGATTTTAACATATCTGCTAATCATTATGGATGCAAATATAATAAATGACTGTAATAATATGATAAGGTTTAACTGGAATGATGAAGAGAAGGACACAGATGAAATTGGAACAATTTCAACCAGTGGATCTGTAAAATATTTCATTGGCAACTACATGCCAGGGTTGAAGAAAACTTTCTATGAGATTTCTGAATAGGTGAGAAGCTCAAATTTGAAATTAGTATTTACAGGATTTAGGGATTTCTTTTACTGGAGGGGGGGTAGGAATTTGTTATTTTTTAAGGCAAAGATTATGAGAAATCAAGTAGATGGTAGGGGAAGTGACGCTAAGTTGTTTGCTGTGACAATTTTTAATATTGTGATGAAATTATTGAGAAAATAAGTTTTGAAATGTACAATAATGTCTGCACAATAAAGGCAGCCACTTAAAAAAGTTTGAGAAATGAAGAAGTTGTAGAAAGATACTCGGTTCTATTATTGATGACATTGATTAAATTAATATTGAGAAAGCATCATGGAATTTGACAAGTTTTCTTCATAAACAATTCAGAGATCTCTTACTACAATGAGAATCAAATGTAGGTTTGTTAAAAACAGAAAGATCATTTAAAAGATTTTCCAAAACATTTGATAATGGAAGAATGAAAAGGTCAGAACTTGAAATTGGGAAATAATCAGGTCTTCCTACTTAGGCAAGTTAATTCTCCTGCAGAGTAATAACATAAGAATTTCAAAACTCAAAGGTTGGTAATTATTTAGAATATTTTGCTAATGTGGTCCAAACTTAACTCCTAATTCTAAATATGCTACCACACTTTGACACTCAATAATCCTTTACTAATTTCCTTCAGAATTTGTCCTACCTATGTCAGTAACTACATGACTTTTACACTTTCTTTCTTTTTATATTCTGGTTTATTGGGTGCCCTATATACAAAGTTCATATCTGCTAAAAGTTAATTATCCTAAAACATTATTATAACAATGGTAATGATTCTGTGAAACATCAGAAACAAAGGGAAGTCACTTTATAAAGGAGTAGCCACACACTGTTGATTACTATCTTGGCTGAAATATCTTTTGATTTTCCCCCTATGCAAATTCCACCTACATGCTAAGGTTTGCCTTAAATTTCACCTTCTTTGTAAACCTTGTTGTGACAATGTCAGTTTACAAGGCTCCTTCTCTGATCTATAACAATCATATATTCTACAAAAAAATACTATTTTATAAACATGCATTTTTGTATACATTGCTCAGCTAAATTTGTGTGTATGATATTTTTCACCATGTTTGTTGATAATTCTACAGAAATCAGATACATATTCTTCAGGTCCCTGTTCCAGTTCCTGTTTCAAATCATCTGTCTGATGCTCATAGAAAATAGTGTAGAGAAATGAGCATTTTTATCTTTTATTTTTGATAATCTGAATTTTCAATTTGATGAGAACTATAATGACCTGGGACATGAACTACTACACATGCCTTTGGGAGAATAACTTGATGAGGTTAAGTGAAATGACAAGCCCTGACCATTGTGCATGATGCCACTCTTTGGGCTCATTCTGGGATAGGTTAAAAGGAGAAAATTAACCAAGTAAAATCATGTGTTTCTTCCTGCTTCATGACAGTGGATTCAGTGTAAGTGGATGCTTTAATTTCTCCCTGCTATGGCTTCTCCAAAGTGAAAATAGCTTTCTTTCCTATACTTAGACTGTGAGCTCATATACATTCTTCTTCATTAAGTAGCTTTGGTACTACAAGTACCCTGGCAACAAACACAAACCAGTCATTTTCTTTCAGAGCAACTAAAAACAAACAAACAAAGACCAACAATACCTAAACTAGATATTGAAGATACTGTATATTGGTCTTCGTTGGTTCTGTGTTTAAATGGATGAGAAGCCAGGCTTGCTGGTGTGGAGTTGAACATGGAAAGAGAGTGCCTGAGTGTCTATTTTTTTGTGTGTATTCATAAAGATTTAATTGTACCTTCATAAACAGAAAGGGGAATGAGATTAGCTGAAACACACTGGGTTGTAGGAAGATGATACAGAAAGGATATCATCTACACCAGGGGCTCAACAAACAAGCTGAAGAAAGACAAATCATTCATCAGATTAGAAGACTGGAAAACTTCGAGGTGTTTTTGCTGAAGGATGAATGATCAGAATTGCAGTTATGAAGGATCATTGCATCAGTGTATCTTCATAATAATATTTGGACTGTTAAGTTTATGGGATTGATAATTGTTTCTGTTGTAACAGTTAAACTGTGCATTATTTTTAGCTTAAACAGAAGGGAGAAAATAAAGAGTAGTTTTAACCCAGCAATATGACTGCTCTGGCAAAGGATTATATTCAAAACCTTCCAGGTCTATGTGATCTGTCTGAAATCCAAACATGCCCTTATTATATATCTTTAATCCCTCTGGTTGTAACACACACACACACACACACACACACACACACACACACACAGAGAGAGAGAGAGAGAGAGAGAGAGAGAGAGAGAGAGAGAGAGAGAGAGAGAGAGACTCTTAGTACACACCTTTAATACCAAACAATGAAGGTAAAGTTAGCTTGCAGAAGGAATTAGCCATGTTTTGAATGTGATATCTAATTGAGGAGCAGACAAAGGGATGATTAAGAGAAGGATATGATAGAATGAATCAGAGATAGGAAGACAGGAAAGAGAGACAACTTAAGGAAGAAGGGAGGGAGAGTCATTCAGTTCAGTTGAGTAGAGTTGCGTTCTAAAGCAGTTCTGTTGAGTGAGTACAGTACAATGCAGTTGAGTTTGCTTGTGAGTTCATGCAGTTTATTGAAGATCAGCAGAGTCAACTAAAGCCAAAGAACAAGAATGAACTAGAAGATTAGAACCAAATAATTGCCAGAGTTAGTTTAAGGCAAACCAGAACAATTCAGTGAGAAGTCGAGAGAAGAGAGAAATCTACTTGGAGAGGAGTTTGATCCAGAACTGCTGAATTGAACCAGCCAGCCATAGTTCAGAAAGAACTAGAAAGGGTGAGTTTTTTCAGCAGAAAGCCTTCTGGCCAACAAATATATCTGGTAAATAAAAGTAACTTTTACTAACCCAGAAATCAGTGCTTAATATTTATGCCTGAAATAAAATATCAAGTATTCACATACAATGTACCACACAAGTAAATCTCACTCTCCATACTATGGGATTTTTAAAAATCATAACTTTTATATGATTATAATTTACATAAATTGCCATTTCCAATAGGACATGGAATTTTATGAGCCATTTTGGAAATTTCACCAGGAAGAATCCTACTGTATTTCATCTATGAAATGTACAGTATGAAGTTCTCAAATTCTCTTCCATTGCTGGTAGGATTACAAGATGTTACAACCACTTTGGAAATCAATCTGACATTTCCCCAGAAAATTGGAAATAGTTCTACCTAAAGATACTACACTATTGGCATATACCCAAAAGATGCTCCAACATATAACAAGGGCACATATTCATAGCAGCTTTATTTATAATAGCCAGAAGCTAGAACAGTCCAGATATACCTCAAAGAAGCAGTGGGTACAGAAAATGTGATTATATTTACAAAAAGGATATATTGTCTATTCATCTATCAAGAACAAGGACATCATGAATTTTACAGGCAAATGGATGGAACTAGAAGATATCATCCTGAATGAGGTAACAGAAATCCAAAAGGATATACATGGTATGTACTCACTGATAAGTGGATATTAGTCCAAAAGCTCAGAACTCCCATGACAAAAATCACAGACCTATAAAGCTTAAGACAAAGGAAGGCCAAAGTATGGATGCTTCAGTTCCACTTAGAAGGGCGGATCAAAGTAATCAAGGGAGTCAGAGGGAGGAAGGACCTTGGTTGGGGATGGTAGAAGGGAAAATCGGGGGACAGGATCAAATATGGGAAGAGACAGGAGAGAAGTCAGGAGGGACAGGAGAATGAATAGAAATATGTAACATGGAGAGTGCAGGGGGAACCACTAGAAAGTCCCAGAAGCCAGAGATGTGAGAGGCTCCCATGAACCAAAATGGAGAATATTAGCTGAAATACTAAACAGTGAGGAGTGGACAAATGGGGTTAGACACTCATCTCAAAATCCTTAAGCTAGAATTGTTCCTGTCCAGTAGAAACATAAGGAAAATAAATGGAACTGAAACTTAAGGAAAGACCATCCAGATACTTCCCAACCTTGGGATCCATCACATCCACAGATCCAAAACCCTGAAAGTATTGTTGATGCCAAGAAATTCTTGAAGACAGGAGCCTAGTATAGTTGTCCTCTGAGACATCCTCAGTCACCATCTAGGACAAATGCAGATACACACAGCCAACTATTGGACTGAGACCACGGTCACCAAAGGAAGAGTTAGGTGAAGGACTGAAGAAACAGAAGGGGATTGCAACCTCTTAGGAAGAACAACAATATCAACTAACAAGGACACCACAGAGATCACAGGGACTAAACCACCAACCAAAGAGTGCACATGGAGAAACCCATGGCTCCAGCCATGTATGTAGCAGAGGATCGCCTTGTTCGGCATCAATGGGAGGGGAGGCACTTATTCCTGTGAATACTTGTTGCCCCAGAGAAGGGAGATGCTAGAGTGATGAGAAGGGAGCAGGCAGGTGACTTTGGGGAGAATCCTCTTAGAACCAAAGGGAAGACAGTCTGGGGTTGGTGGTATGGGGTGGGAAGACTGGAAAGTGGGACAAATTTGAACTATTAATAAATATAATAATAATAATAATAATAATAATAACAACAACAATAATAAAGATTTCAAATGCTATTTTGTTGTGTTGGGTTGACTTCTTTATTTCTTTTGTGTACTTGCTTTGTCATCTTCGAAATGTTTTACCATAGTTACAAACATTCTGCTAAGTGCTTTGAAGGTTTTATTTCTTTCAATAGAGACAATTGCTATGAGATTTGTATTTTTTATACTGTTTTTATGTCTACATTGGTATTTAAAAATCTGGAGTTACACTGTTAGTTCAGTTTATCTTCCCATTTTATAAGCCACCATTTTTCCTTCAGCAGAAGTGTTTATAATGTTCATGAGAGGGTAAATTCATACGTGCATTTGTATGTCCATATATTTTATTTTCTGGTATTGGGCAATACAACGTTTTGCCCCAGTTTTCTGCTTGTTGGCTATTCTAGTACCTTCAGAGCCTTAGTCAAGGAACTTGAAATTCAGTAACCCTGTGAGTATAGACTGGTCATTCACCTTCATGTCCTATAGGTTAATGGCAATGTCCCTAGCAAACAATTTTTAGGGATGTGGTGTGTCTTGAAGGGATAGAATTTCCTAGGTTACCTAGGGACAAGTAGTAGTAGCTAGAAAATCAACCCTGGAGAACATATTGAAAATATACTTGGAATAGAGAAGAGCTGTGAGGATGTCAAAGGTCCTTGGAAAGTTGCAGAGAAACCACTATATAAGGAACTTGTGAAGGACTACACAAATAGCCTACCTTTCACTTCACACTAAGTTGTTTAGTGACAGCATCTTTGGTAGGCATAGATCTGTTACTAGTCACAAAAGGATGAAGAGGGACAAGAAGGAGTTGTAATCCTCAATAGGCAGCAGGAAGGTAACTGTATAGGGAAGTACAGATATATTATTACATGTTTTAAAACTTAGGGTGTCCAGTTATGGTGCAGGAAAGCATTTAATTTATATATTGTATGCATGTGTCTGTTTGTATGGTTTTGTTAGTGTGTATGTAGACTTACACATAGGAGTGTAGGATCAAAGAAGCCTGGAACATTCTATCTGATTCACTGAAACTGGAGGTACAGGCAGTTTTGAGAAGCCTATATGAGTGCATGGCAATAGATAGGGTCATTTTTAAGAATAATACATAGTCCTAACATTGTTAAATATTAAACCATCTCTCCCATTCCAATTTTTTCAAATTTATACACTCTGAATGATCAATGCAATATTGTGGAGATGTAGACCAAGAATATGTTTGTTTCAGTCTAACATCTATATCCAGGTTTCTTTCTGTTGCTACAATAAAACATAATGACCCTAAGCAACTTAAGTAGAAATGGGTTTATTTGGCTTATATATCTTAATTACACACCATTCTAAAAGGAAATTCATGGCAACAAAGGAAACCAAGACCATAAAAACATTTTATAATTGTTTGTTCTCAATACCTTGATCAGTTTGCTCTTACACAACTCAGAACCATAGTATATTAGAAAATCACACATCAATCAGCAATCAAAGAAACACCCCACAGTCCAGTCAGATAGAGGCGTTATCTCATTTGAGGTTTCTCTTTCCAATTGAGGCTCTGTTGTTTAAAATTTGCAAAAACTATCCAGCACAGTCTATCTGTGTATCATCTATCTATGTATCTATGTGTCTGTGTATTTCGTCCTAAACTATCTATTCAACTATGAATGTATGTATGCATGTATGTATGTATGTATGTATGTATGTATCTATCTATCTATCTATCTATCTATCTATCTATCTATCTATCTATCTATCTAATTATTCATCTTTTTAACATAATTTGGATGTAGCTAGTCTGAGAACCATATTAATATAAACTACATAGATGAATAAGGTATATGTATGCATGCCTTAATATATTTTCTATCATATTTTCGATGTTTCTTAAATATGATAGTTGAATCAAATAGTGATCTTGCCTAGTTTGAACAGATGTCCTGTCCTCAAAGTTTGATTAACCACATTTAATAAATTGATTTTGATATATATATGTATCAAAAAAGTAGTGCCCCAGTTCCTTCATTTTGTTTTGGAAAAGTAAATTGGAAACATACGTCAAAAAGCCATCAGTAAATTTTGGATTAGCTCTCCAAATGATTTTGAAAACGCAATATGAAGAATTAAAGCAAATCAAATATATGCTATCTATGAATAGTTTATTTTCATTCAAATATATAGAGTGATTATCACTATATTATATTGATTTCCTATGGATACAAAGCAAAAATTAAGAATAAAAGAAATTGTGTATGTTTTCTTTTTGTTAGAAATGATCACAGAGAACTAATGTAGAAGTTAATTCTAAAGGACTAATACTGAAGGTACCATGAGGTACTGAGAAGAAGCTATATTCTTTTGTTTTAGGATAAAATATTCCATAGATATCTGTTAAATCCATTTGGTTCATAATTTTTGATAGGTTCACTGTGTCTTTCTTTAGTTTTTGTTTAGATCAGAATTCTATGAAACCTTCCAAGATACCTATTACCAATACTTTTCAAAATATTCCACAAAATAGAAACAGAAGGAACACTACCCAACTTGTTCTTTAAACCACAATTATGATCATACCTAAATCATACAAAGACCCAACAAAGGAAGAGAATTTCAGACCAATTTCACTTCTGAATATTGATGCAAAAATACTCAATAAAATTCTTGCAAACCAAATCAAAGAAAACATCAAAATGATTATCCACCATGATCAAGTAGGCTTCATGCCAGGGATGCAGGAATGGTTCAAAATACAGATATCATCAATATAATCCACTATATAAACAAATTCAAAGAAGTAAAACACATGATCATCTCATGATAAAGCATTTGACAAAATTTAACACCCTTTCTTGATAAAAGTCTTGGAAAGATCAAGAATTATTATCTAAACATAATAAGAATAACATACAGCAAAGTAGTGGCCAACATCAAATTAGATGGACAGAAACTTGAAACAATCCCAAGAAGATCCCACTCACTCCCTGGCTATTTGATATAGTATTTGAAGTCCTACCCAGAGCATTTAGACAACAGAAGTTCAACGGGATACAAAGTGGAGAAGTCAAAGTATCACTATTTGCAGATGATATACTAGTATATTTAAGCGACCCCAAAATTCCATCAGAGAACTCCTAATCTTGACAAACAATTTCAGCAAAGAATCTGGATATAAAATTAACTCAAAAAAAAATCACTAGCCTTCCTCTATTCAAAGGAGAAACATGCTGAGAAAGAAATTAGGGAAACAACACCCTTCAGGATAGTCACAAATAATGTAAAATACCCCTGAGTGACACCAATGAAGAAAGAGAAAGATCTGTATGACAAGAATTTCAAGTCTGTGAAAAAAGAAATTGAAGATCTCAGAAGATGGAAAGATCTCCCATACACATGGATTGGCAGAATTAATATAGTAAAAATGGCCATCTTGTCAAAAGCAATCTACAGATTGAATACAATCCCCATCAAAATGGAACACAATTCTTCATGGAGGTAAAAAGAGAAATTTGGAAATTTATTTGGAATAACAAAAAGCCCAGGATAGCAAAAACTATTCTCAACAATAAAGAACTGTGAGAATCACCATCCCTGACCTGAACCTGTATTAGAGAGGAATCATGATTAAAAACTACATTGTATTGGTACAGAGACAGGCAGATAGATCAATGGAATATAATAGAAGACGCAGAAATGACCACACATACCTATGGTCACTTGATCTTTGACAAAGGAGCTAAAACCATCTGGGGAAAAAAGAAAGCATTTTCAACAAATTGTGCTAGTTCAACGGAAGATCAGCATGTAGAAGAATGCAAATCAACCCATTCTTATTGCCATGTACAAAGCTCAAGTCCAAGTGGATCAAGGAACTTCAAATAAAAGCAGATATACTGAAACTAATGGAAAATAAAAATGGGGAAGAGACTCAAACACATGGGCACAGGGGAAAATTTCCTGAATAGCACACTTATGCTCCAGGATCAAGTATCAACAAACGGAACCTCATCAAATATCAATGTGACTGTAAGTCAAAAGACCCTGTCAATAGGACAAAATGGAAACAAACATATTGGAAAAGATCTTTACCAATCATATCTGATAGAGGGCTAATATTCAATCAATGCAAAGAACTCAAGATATTAGACATGAGAAAATAAAATAACCCTATTAAAAATGGGGTATGGTCCTAAACAAAAATTCTCAACTGAGGAATACTGAATGGCTAAGAAGCACCTAAAGAAATATTCAACATTCTTAATCATCAGGGAAATGCAAATCAAAACAACCCTGAGAGTCTACCTCATAGTAGTCAGAATGATTAAGATAAAAAAAAAATTACTCGGGGTTGGGGATTTATCTCAGTGGTAGAGCGCTTGCCTACCAAGCACAAGGCCCTAGGTTGGGTCCTCAGCTCCAAAAACAAAAACAAAAACAAAACAAACAAACAAACAAACAAACAAAAAACTCAGGAGACAGCAGAAGCTTGTTAGGATGTAGAGAAAGAGGAACACTCCTTCATTGTTGGTGGGATTGCAAGCTGGTACAACCACTTTGGAAATAAGTCTAGAGATTTCTCAGAAAATTGGATATAGTACTATCTGAGGACCCAGCTGTACAACTCCTGGACATATACCCCCAAAATGCTCCAACATATAACAAGGACACATGCTCTTCTATGTTCATAGCAACCTTATTTAATATAGCCAGAAGCTGGAAAGAATCCAGATGGCCTTCAACAGAGAATGGATACAGAAAATGTGGTTCACTTCACAATGTAGTACTACTCAGCTATCAAAAACAATGACTTCATGAAATTCATAGGCAAATGGATAAATCTAAAGCATTTCATCCTGAGTGTGGTAACTGATTCACTAAAAAACACACATGGTACGCATTCACTAACAAGTGGATATTTGCCCCAAAGCACAAATTACCCAAGATGCAATCCACAGACCACATGGAGTCAAGAAGAAAGACAACCAAAGTACAGATATTTCAGTACTTCTCAAAAGGGGAACAAAAATTATTCATAGGAATAGTTATGGAGATAAAGTTTTTATCAGAGACTGAAGGAATGGCCATTCAGAGTCTACCTTACTTTGGGATCCATCCCATATATATACAGCCACCAAAAATAGACAGCATTGATGAAGCTAAAAAGTGCATACTGACAGGATCCTAATGCATCTGTCTCCTGAGAGGCTCTGCCAGAGAATGACTAATACAGAGGCAGATGCTCACAGCTAACCACTGAACTTAGAACAGGGTCCTCAATAGAGGAGTTAGAGAAAGGATTGAAGTAGCTGAGGGGTTTGCAACCCTATAAGAGCAAATAAGAAAAATAATACCAACCAACCAGAGCTCCCAGGGAGTAAACAACCATCCAAATAGACATGGACAGACCCATGGTCTCGTTGGGCACTGAAGAGAGGAGAAGCCCTTGGTCCTGCCAAGGCTTGATGCTCCAGTGTAGGGGAATACCAGGGTATGTAGGCCAGAGGAAGTGAGTGGTTGGGTAGAAGAGTACCCTCATAGAAGCAAGGGGAGGGGCCTTGGGATAGGGGATTTTTGGATGGGAAACTGGGAAAGGGGATCATATTTGAAATTTAAATAAAGAAAATATCCAATAAAAATTAGAACTAATATAGAACAGTGACATTGGTAAGGAAGGTAACACACTAATTGGATGTACTCTCAAGCCAGTGATTGTTGTAACAGGCAATATCAAGGCCATATCAAGTTAGGGCTTTCTGAGAAACTGAGTAGGTTGAATCTAAACATTATCTATCTGAAAGGTAAGATAGAGCACTTAGTTTGTACATCTTATCTTTTAGGAAATATTCAGTAAAGTGCTCTGGACATCCCATATAGTAGCTTTATTGAAACAATAGAGCAGAATTCAAGAAATATAAGACTCAGATATTAAGAAATGCTATCCCTTTACACTTGGATGAAATTGGTTTATCTAAAGACTAAGAAGTAAAAACGCAAACAGAGTAAATCTGATCAAAGAAATAATTTAAAGTATTTCTCACACTTCCATCCATGAGACATTGTCATGTGATTGTATCATTAAAACTACATTTGTACATTTGACAGTTAAGTGGACCTGTATTTACATACTGACTTCTCAGTGTGCTTGTTGACTGCAATGGTTACATTTAGGTGTTAATAGGAATAAGGGTTTGCAGAAAACTGGTAAAGCATTTGTACTACATTTCCTTTGTTTTGTACAGGAGAAGGTTAGGTGCACAGCGCACATGTGCATGTGAGAGAACAACCGTAGGAGTCTCTTTTCTATTTCTAGTATTGTCCTGTGTGTTGAACTTATGTCTTCAGGCATTGCTGCAGCCGTCATTACTCACTAAACCAAGTTGATGACCCTTAAATATTATTTTTGATATGTTCTGGATGTGTTGCATACACGTGGGCCCAGAAGTTAACTAGTGTTCTGAAAGCTGTGAAATTCTTAAAAACTTCTGGGGCCTCTCTAGCAGAGGATGATTGCTAGGAGGGGGGCTTTGAAATTTTAACCCAGTTTTGCTTTTTTCTTTCCCAATTTCCTGATCTACCAACACATGAGGAGCTGCAAATTCCAGCTGAGACTATGAGCCAGAGGAAATTTTTTCTTCCCTAGGAAGTTTTGTCAATGATTTCTTCACAATAATAAGAAAAGTAAAATGCACTCTACTTCCAGGAGATGGTATTTGAATCTGTGCACTAAGAGGGTCAGATCCACCTACTTCCAATATAGAGAGTAAAAATTTTAGAGAGTTGTAGCTTTGATAAACTTCCTCTGCTACTGACATAAAAATTCCAATTGTAGCCATTGGGATTAAAAATTTATCTCAATATCCTCTAAGTTTTTGGTATTTAAACCTAAGATCAACAGTGGTATTACCAACTGTCTTGATTCCATGGATTCAGGCATAGATTGAGTCATTTTACTAGTATCTCTGGATCTTCAGCAAGTGGAAAATTTAAGCCTTTTTAAAGCACAGATGCTTACTCTCTCAATAAAGTATATATATATATATATGTATATATATATATATATATAATTTATCTTGTACCTAAAAATCTCTCGTGTATTCATGTAAAAATTTCTCTACAAATACATCCATTTATTGATTTATTTGCCAATTAATCTGTCTAGTTGTTTTTCTCTATCATTCATCATCTCTGGACTGTTTTTAATAACAGAGTGTTAATGATCCAAATAGACAAATGCTTATAATTTTATGTAAGGAAGTGTCAAATGAACTAAAATGTTAGAGCTGTGATTATTTCACATTTGTAGAACCTATGTACTTATTAGTACCTCTACCTATAACAAAATTTATCTAGAAACCCGTTTTGGTTTTCTACTAGTGAGATAACAAGGTTCTGGGTAAAATATTTTCCTCATCAATGTGTAATTCTAATACACTTCTAATAAAAATGGATATTTCTATAGACAAAAAGAAAAACCTAATGTTAAATGAGTTTACCTTATCTAAAAACAATGTACACAGTACTTAGACATCTTGTAGTTTTTAAATATATTTGAAAAGCTAATTTGTTATTTTAGGAACTTTGGAACAAGTATTTAAAACGGTTTTCAGGGCCTTCAAAGACTGGGTATATTGAACTAACCAAAAGCTTTCTATTTAAAGTCTTCTGTATATCATAATTATAGAAAATTAATCTCAATATGGAAATTTATTATATTTCATTGTATCCATGAAGCAAAAGGAAGATATGAAATTGTTATCAGAAATATAACTTTTTGATTAAACACTTTCATAATAATAACTATTTATTCTGCAGTTATATGTCAATTATAAACTCAAATTGAGGTACTGAAAAATTTATAGCATAATTTTTGCCTTACTAATTATCCATCCTTAACACAAGGCTCCTAACAGAGCTCTGAGGTGGCAGGTTAAAAAATTAATATAAAAGCACAGCTTTATTATTAGTTGACTTGGTGCCTAATATCTTCCGTAAGTATATAAGGCAGAACTTACTGGAATACAATATTTAACATTGAATATTGAAGGGGAAAATTATTTCTTCTGAAGCTATATCTTTTGATGCACCATGTTGTGGAAATCTGATGCACCTAAACCTCAAGCACAGTATAAGATATAGACATATATTGATGGAAGTATAAATAATTTGTTCAGAGTTCAACGTATAGACAAGGTGTGTGGAAGAAAGTTTGTTTTTTTTTCTGTAATGAATACATGCAGATATAACATTTAATGATGATCCACTGACAGGTTAAGTTGTTAAAGAATCAATTTTCATTCATCCTTGTTCCTTTCATACAGTTATGATCATTTCCTATAAGATAAGAAAATTGAGAAGAGATAGTTTAAATGGCTTTTCCTCTATTCTTATCTCTCTGTGATTTAAAAAAATGATGTGAAATGCTGTAAAATGTAGACAAAGACGAGAAGAGTAAGAAGGTGAGTGATATAAATAAAAAAACAAATATTTGGTTAAATTCAAATTTATGTGGTCACACACTTTGAACATGTATATATGTTCAATGACTTCCCAAGGTGAGGCAAAGATGAACATGGATGTGAGAACTCTCTATTAACACTGAAGTATGCAAATATTTGTCTGTCTCTTTGTAAAAATATTTGGTAACACTTGTTCTTTTATGTAAACAGTGGTTAAACAAACAGAGGTAATTTTTTTATTATATGTAGATTCTGCTAAATTTACTTTTACTTTCTATTTGTTATTCTCCTGTAGATAAAAATAATTCTCATTTCTACTTACTGTTTCTGGTATATGACTGCTAAAGATATCGCTACTTAATTTCCAATTTTCTATTTACAAACAAAAATCTTTTGATC
The DNA here is from genome assembly GCF_021556685.1 of Rattus norvegicus. Classification (NCBI taxonomy): domain Eukaryota; kingdom Metazoa; phylum Chordata; class Mammalia; order Rodentia; family Muridae; genus Rattus; species Rattus norvegicus. The sequence continues at coordinate 90,404,010 of NC_141554.1, forward strand.
AACTTCCTTCCTAAAGGAATTTTGTACGAATAGTTTATTATGTTTAATATTCTAAATTTATTTTTTTTAATAATGGATTTTTTTTTTTACATTTCAAATGTTATTCCCTTTCCCGGATTCATGTCCATAAGCCCCTATCCCTTCCCTTCACCTTATTCTATAAGTGTGTTCCCTCCCCATCCACCCCTTTCCCACCACCCATCACCGAAATTCCCTTACCCTGGGAAGGGCTTCTCTGTCCTTTGATGCCTAACAAGACCATGCTCTGCTACATATGCAGCTGGAACCATGAGTCAATCCATGTATAGTAGTTTAGTCCCTGGGAGCTCTGGTTGGTTGGCATTGTTGTTCATATGGGGTTGCAAGCCCCTTTAGCTCTTTATGAGTCCTTTCTCTAATTTCTGCAACTAGGGTCCCGTTCTCAGCTCAATGGCTTGCTGCTATCATTTCCCTCTGTATTTGACATGTTCTGGCTGTGTCTTTCAGGAGACATCTATATCTGGTTCCTGTCAGCATGCACTTCTTAGCTTCATCAATCTCATGTAGTTTTGGTGGCTGTCTATATATGGGCCAAATGTGGGGCAGGTTCTGAATGGCCGTTCTTTCAGTCTGTGCTCCAAACCTAGCCTCCATGTCCCCTCCTGTGAATATTTTTGTTCCCCTTTTAAGAAGGAGTGAAGCACCCATACTTTGTTCATCTTTCTTCTTGAGTTTGAAGTCGTCTGTGGATTTGATCTTGGGTATTTTGAGCTCTGGGGTTAATATCCACTTATCAGTGAGTGCACAACATGTGTGCTTTTCTGTGAATGAATTATGACAATCAGGATGACATGTTTTAGTTTAGTCCATTTGCCTATGAATTTCATGAAGTCATAGTTTTTGATAGCTGAGTAGTACTACATTGTGAGGTGAGCCACATTTTCTGTATCCATTCCTCTGTTGAAGGGGAACTGGGTTCTTTCCAGCTTCTGGCTATTATAAATAAGGCTGTTATGATTGTGTTTCTTCTTTAAGGGATTCTATTTGCTTAGTTGTGTTGTCCTATATTTCTTTAAGGGAGTTATTTATGCCCTTCTTAAAGTCCTCTATCATCATCATAAAATGTGATCTTAATTCCAAATCTTGCTTTTCCAGTGTGTTTGAATATTCAGTATTTGTTTTGGTGGGAGAACTGGGCTCTGATGATGCCAAGTAATCTTGGTTTCTGTTGCTTAGGTTCCTTCACTTGCCTCTTGTCATCAGGTTGTTTCTGCTGTTAACTTGTTTTGCTGTCTCTGAAAGTTGCTTGGCCTTCCTATAGGCCTGTTTGTCAACACTCCTGTAGACCTGTTTTCTCTCAGCAGGATCTGGAAACAGAGAGTTCTGCTCTCAGGTGTAGGTATAGGTGGTCCTGGCAACTGGCTTTCAACTCTTGGCACAGGCAGAAACCCGAAGGGTCCTGCCCCTGACTGCTCCTAGGTCCCTTTGCCCAGGGGGCACAGATAGCACTAGTCGATATCCTCTTGGGTCAGGAATGTGTCAGAAAATATTTGTCTCCTCTGGGTTCTCAGGTGTGTCAAAACTTGTGAGGATCCATCTCTCCCCTCCATGGGATATAGGTGCAGGGAGCTGTGGTACCAGTTCACTTCACTTCTGGACATAGGCAGAAACCAGAAGGTTCCTCTAGCTCACTGCTCCTATATTCCTGTATCCAGAGGCACTATGCAGTTTCCTCTTGGACTGGGAATGTGAGCAGAAGTAGGCAGAAATGGGCAGAAGTGGCACTCTGTCCTGAGGTCACAGGATTGTCTGAACTTCTGGAAGTTCAGCTCTCCCTCACATGGGATTTGGGTACAGGGTGCTGTGGGATTGGTTCAATTCATTTTCAGGTATAGCAAGAAACTGGAAGTGCCCTCTCCTAGAGGACTTCTTACTTTCTGTGTCCTGGGGCCACCAGGCAGGTAGCTTGGAGCAGAAAAGTTGGTCTTACCTCAGCTCTCAAGTGTGTAGGTGTTCCTGGTGACTGGCTTTCAGCTCTTGGCACAGGCAGAAACCTGAACAGTCCTGCCCCTGACTGCTCCTAGGTTCCTGTGCCCAGGTAGCACAGATGAAACTAGTCAATTTCCTCTAGGGTCAGGATTATGGGCACAAAGTATTTGTCTCCTTTGGGTTCTCAGGAGTGTCCTCATTTCTGAGAATCCATCTCTCTCCTCCATGGGATTTGGGTGCAGGGAGCTGTGGTACCAATTCCTCTCAGTTTCAGGCACAGGCACAAACAAGTAGGTTCATGCAGCTGAATGCTCCTATATCCCTGGGTCCAGAGTCACTATGCAGTTTCCTCTTGCACGGGGAATGTGGGCAGAAGTAGACAGAAGTCAATATTCTATATTTCTATAATATTCAAATACATCTATTAATTAAATGCCTACCCTTTTAAATTTACCATGTATGCTTTTGATTTGAAAATATTTAAATTTACCTATAAGTAATAGACCTTCGTTTGTCGAGGTTTATTTTAATATTAAATTTATCCTTTTGTTATTCCTCTTTATCCTCATTAAGAAAACTTCTCTTGGAAACAAATGAAGACTACTACAGAGTACCACAGCCAATAAAATGCAGAGTTGTGGAGTCTAATCTCATTGGATACATCTATAATACACAATGGCAGGAAACATTTAAATTTGGATTATTCCACTTTTCTTGGTATTCTGGTTTAGAAAATGCAAGGCAAATAAATAATAAAAAATACCAAAGAACATTTTCGGTTTAGCTTTCTACGAAATTTCAAAATTAAATTAACTTTCTAAAAAATATCAGAGACTCACTATTGTTTACTTCATTACTTTACTGTCTCTACCACTGATACATTAAAAAAAAATATTGCTGAGACCGACAGGAGCCGGATGTAGATCGCTCCTGAGAGACACAGCCAGAATACAGCAAATACAGAGGCGAATGCCAGCAGCAAACCACTGAACTGAGAATAGGACCCCCGTTGAAGGAATCAGAGAAAGAACTAGAAGAGCTTGAAGGGGCTCGAGACCCCATATGTACAACAATGTCAAGCAACCAGAGCTTCCAGGGACTAAGCCACTACCTAAAGACTATACATGGACTGACCCTGGACTCTGACCTCATAGGTAGCAATGAATATCCTAGTAAGAGCACCAGTGGAAGGAGAAGCCCTGGGTCCTGCTAAGACTGAACCCCCAGTGAACTAGTCTAGGGGGGGAGGGCGGCAATGGGGGGAGGGTGGGGAGGGGAACACCCATAAGGAAGGGGAGGGGGGAGGGGGATGTTTGCACGGAAACCAGGAAAGGGAATAACACTCGAAATGTATATAAGAAATAATCAAGTTAATAAAAAAAAAAGTAAAAAAAAAAAACCAAAAAAATATTACTGAATATCAATTCCAATGTATACTGTATTTCAAATATGTTTCTTACAAAAAACCAATAGATATAAAGTACACAGAGTGTAAAACTGCCCTAGGAGGAAGGAATACTATAAACTCAGGTATTTGTAATTTTATCTTCGGTGCTGGATATGTTTGTGAAAAAAATGAATTCTGTCTTCTGTAAAATACTTACCTGGAACATAAAACTCATTTTTTTCTTGCTTCTACTTTTTCCCTTTCATTTTTTTTCAGACTGCAAAGTTTAGAGGATTTCAAAAAATATTTTTATATGACTTCCTATAGATAGATTTACTGAGAAATTTCTACTGACTAAATTCTCATCTTCTCCCTGTTCTCTTTCACATCAAAGGATGAAGCAATGAAATGTTTTTGCTGAAAATCCTCTTTAGTTTATCCAGCTGCTAAATTATTTACCACTTTGGTTTCTGTATAAAATCTTTCGATAGAAATGAAAGCCTCAGCATCAACGTGTGATTACATTCTATAGCTCAAATGATCACTGGTCAGAGATGGTAGTATGAGAATGATTTTGTAGAAATCACCTTTTGTAGACACATGAATTTTATATTCAGAATCCTAATTTAACTTTTGTACATGGTACCTGTCTAGAAAACTGTCCATTTCATCCAGATTTTCCAGTTTAGTTGACCATAGGCTTTTGTATTAGGATCTGATGATTTTTTTGAATTTCTTCAGTTTCTGTTGTTAGGTCTCCCTTTTCATTTTTGATTTTGTTAACTTGGAACTGTCTCTGTGCCCTCTGATTATTCAGGCTAAAGAATTTTCAATCCTATTGATTTTCTCAAAGAACCAGCTCCTGGTTTTGTCGAGCTTTTGTATAGTTATTTTTGTTTCTATTTGGTTGATTTCAGCTCTGAGTTTGATAAGCAGTCACAGTTTATACCACTATTAACATGAAAAACTATAAATTATAATTAGCACTCAATATTGGTAGAAAATAGAAAAATGTGGAATACAAGACTATAAAGAAAGCATACCTTTGAGGTAATAGTCTGTACATACAGATTTAAAGGGCAGGTGCTGGACTTATGCATATCTTAATGAATGGTAGTAAGAACAAAGATATTATATGTTATAAGAACCTCTTGGCTTTTCTTCCAACTAAGAAACAATTTACACCTTTTGAAAATAGTAATGACATGACTGTGAATACATGGATAATTTGAAGTAAGTATAAATCTAGTCTTCCTGCCTTAAATTTTAGTGCTTAGATTTCAGGTGTGAACTACCACATTCAGCTTGACTTCTATTTCTTTAAAAATATCCCAGCCCCAGAACAGGGAATTTTGGTTATATTATGGGATTAAAAAATTTTATGATGAACTACATATGGACATAAACAAGAAGAAATGTGTATCCATGGTATTGGTTGCAATAATAAAATTACTTTCCAATGATTTTAAAAACGGGGTGGGGAATAAAAGATGTCTATATATCAAAAACATCCAATGCTATTTGCTGCCTTGCCTACAACACCATGTCATTTATCATTTGTGCACATAGCACCTCAACTTCAAAGTTCAGGAGCAATGTATCTTTATTTTATTTTTAGCATTGTCTCTGGACACTAAATGGCAATCTGTTCTTACACAAAGAAAACAGAAAACTCTAAGAATTTAATGTCACTCTCCCAAGAGCAGTTGTCAAACGATGCTGTCATAAATGTTGATAGATGAATATCTGAACTTTGTTCAACTTCTTTTCTGAAACAAAAAATAAGGTTAGTATTCCATCGTGTTCTATATAGGACTAAGCATCTCACATATTTCTAGTGGTGAGAAGATTACCTTTTCTGCATTAATTGAAGAGGGAATCATTGCCCACTGAGAATTGACCATTTCTATTTTGTGAACTTGGTCTATGTTATAAGTAAAAAAAGGAAGATAAACAGCTGTATGCATATCATTCTGTACTCTCTGATTATGAGTGGCACATACCAGCTGTTTCAAGCCTCACCTGCTTTGACTTTTCTTCATGATCAACTTGAACTTATCTTGAACTGTGAGCTAAAATAAACTGTCCTTAAATTGCTTTAATTTTCAGAGCATTTTATCACAGCAACCGAACAGTAACTAAAGTAGTGATAAGTCTAAAGCAGTGATTAGCATCTGTGTTAAACATCACTGCTAAATCAAATAAGATGAAGATGAATTGTCATTATTATATTTATTATCAAAGACATGGGGTGTCTTAGAAAATCTAATGGAGAAAAAATGTACTTGAAATGAGTTGAAAATGGAATAAATAGGAGGTCAAATAGCAATTTTCATTTTTTGTAAGCAGAATGATTAAAAATATGACTACACATAGATCCAGAATCCAAAACATTGTTTTTATTGAATTATATTGGAGTTAATAGTGTTTTTCTGATAAAAGAGATGATTTATTCCAATGCAAGTGATAATTTCTTGGGTTGGTTCCATACTTAAAGATAAACTTTAAATATCTTTGGCAAGAAAAAATGCTTCTGATATAAATTTGTGTAGGCCCATTCATTTCATTTATTTTTAAGGTTAGTTGTTTAATAATTTAAATATATCTATGCATTTATTTTTTTCTGAGAGATGGCTCAGTGGTTAGGAGCACTGACTGCTCTTTCAGAGGTCCTGAGTTCAATTCCCAACAACCACACGGTGTCTCACAACCATCTGTAATGGCATCTGATACCCTCTGGTGGTGTGTCTGAAGACAGCTACAGTGTACTCATATGCATGAAATCAATAATTCTTTAAAAAATGTATTTTTCATATGATAGCAAGACTGTTGTCATGTGTCAGAGATCTGTTTCACATGATTTATTTCTACATTTCATTTAAAAATAATTTTACCATCTTTTAAATTCCATATATCTTGATCTCAATACAAAGTGTACTTGTTAGTCACATGTTTCATATCTAAGACAAAATACCCCACAAGAGCAGCTTAAAGAAGGATGGTTCGGTTTGGTACACAATTTGTGAATGCAGCTTGTCATGGTGAGAAATCATGGTGACAGGAACTTGAGGAAGCAGGTTGCCACAAGAGAGAGTGATGAAGGCTGGCACACAGCTTGCTTTCTCCTTTTTTCTCGTCTAGGATTCCATCTTATGGGATGGTGTGGTATACAGTGAAAAGAAGACTTCTCCATTCCAATTTATTACCTAATCACAGTAGTTCCTCAGAAGCATAGCCTGAGGCTTGCTTCCTAAGTTACGTATCATTCAGTTTAATTTGACAGGCAACATCAACCATCATTTCACTTATGTCCAAAATCTCACCATTGAAGTATAAATGCTATTATCTAAATTAACATAAGCTAAAATTCCCTTTAAGTTGCCTTGCTACAAATGTCAAAGTTTCAGCCCCTAATTTATGGTAGAAACAAAGTACCCAGAACTAACATTTCTACATCTAAGAACAAAACGAGAGAAGCAAGTTAATTTTCCCTGCTACCTTCAACACACAATGTAAAAATATGTATTAGCAAATGAGTGTAGCAGAGAGTTGCATAATAGAATGCAAGCAGGGAAGAAACAGAAGGTGAGAAATCACAGGCCTAAGCACTTTTGAAACAAGAAAATGCTGGATATTTTTCAGACTATAATCCACAGTCTTGACTCCATTCCCTTTGTCTCTTTATTTAACTCCCTGGGGTCTTGGAGTCACTGGTGTGTTCATTAGTTTCTCTCAGTTCTTGATTTCCTTCTCTGAGTCAGCCCTCTTTTTTGATGAAATGGAACATGTTTTTATATCTGAGTGGTTTTATGAACCTTCTTCCTTCCAGTAAAATATTTAACTTCACAGCTCTTTTTTGTCATTGTCATTGTTCATATTCTTCTCTTTTGACTTGACGTTAAAACATTTTCTCATTTTTTTATTGACAGTATCAAATATAAATGTTATCAAAGATAAATGTTGAAAATACAGCATTGAGGAAATAACTAGAAAAATGTACATATTCTATTCTGATTTGAAATACCTGCCCCTCTGCCAAATCCCACTTCTTTTTTCTCTGCTGTGCCAGTTTGCCCGTAGTAATTCCTCCTCCACCATTCATATTTCATATGCTCTGCTGCCCTGCAAGCCTCCCATTTTGCAAAACTCCTTTTTATTTTTAACCATCTCATGTCCTATTACTTGTATCCTGGTTATGTCCACATGTACTATTTATAAATTCACTGTAAAAACTTGTGGGCCCATGCTGAATAACACTGAGTTCAACTACAGTGGACTATCTTTTTCTGATAATTCATAGCTGTTTTTAGCTTCTCTTCATATAAATGCAGGATTTTAGGATTTCTAGAGGTGTCTTTATTTGTTTGAGAACATATGAGTTATCTCTGAATACCTTAAGTTTTGTGTGTAACTCAATACTTGAATCTTTTAATCTTTAGGTTTTGAAGGGTTGTATGATTTTGAAAGTTGGAGAGGCATACAATCATTCCTCTGTACCTCCTTTCTTTAGCTCCTTTTTTTCTACTTGATGCTAGTCTTTAAACACTAGTGTAGACCTTGAAATGGAAGGCACATGCTTACTTTTTGAATGATACAACTGGAATGATCATTTTGCTCAACCTTAAACTTCCCGATCCAGCCAGACAGATTTACCCATAGAATGGCAGCATCAGTAGCAGTTCATCCTTGTGACTGCTGATGCTATATGAGAGATCTGCTTGCATGCTTTCTCTAAAGCACTCATCTATAATAGAATAACATTCATTTATGAAGCTTTCCTTTCTATTGATGACAAGAGTCATTCTTTTGGTTCACAAATCTGGAATCCAATGGCCCAGTGTAGAATTGGTAGCCTTGTGGTCCCCTAATTTTAGGGCCACCTAATGTGAAAAGGCTTTTCATCTGCAAGGATCTCTAACTTAACTCTATTTCAGTAGTGGTTTTCCTAATTCCTTATTTCCATCTAAAACTATAGTACTTCATCTTGCTGACTATACTCTATTATTCTTACCTTTTTACTACTTAGCAGAATTATCTACTAATTTGTGATTACAGCAATCTCTACTTTCTCAAGAATGGTCCCTCAACCTTTCTTCAAATTCTGCTATAGAATAATTTCAATCTTTCTTCCACATCTTCAAGTATATATAGTAAAGTAATATAACAAACTTTTGGCTGCAAATATTCTGTTATTGTAGTAAATAAGTTACATCCAACTTCTAAAGGCAAGTAATTTATTTTGGCTTGTACTATTAGGTATTTGAGTTTATGATAAGTCTTGACAGTTTGGGACAATAGTGGCACATGACAGAATTTGGAAGAATAAAACTACATACCTCAAAATTGGAATGAATGAGTGAAAGAAGAAAAAACAGACATATTGACATATTTTTAAAAGATGCAATTCCAAAGACTCAAATACTCCTCAGTAGCCATTAGCCTCGATGCTTCTTTTATACTCTCCCATTCTAGCACTTGAAATGATCAGCTTTTAATTCATGGACTTAGAGAAACATTTAAATTCAAGCAATAAGAAATCTTGAATAGTTTAAGATTATGCTTTTCATTAAATTTTTATTGATTTTAGACTGAAAGACAAATCCCACAATGTGACACACAAAATACTTCATTGACTTTCCCTTCTCAATCTGACTAGGTTTGTATCATATCTCATTCATCTTTGAGTTCATAAACTAGAGTCACATGGAGATGATCTGTTGTTTTCAAGTTTACTATGCACAAATGTTCCCCAGAAATGTTATGAGTAATTTTCTAAATTCCTTTAATGCTCATATCTGTACCCTTTATCATTGTATGATACTTGAAACTGGATCTAGAACAGAACTTGCATTCTAAACACTTTTCTGACTCATCCCAACCTCAAATTTGATGTCATTTTTAAGTACAAGTTTTTAAAATGTAATAGAATGTAAGTTCCTGGTAGTCAGGGATTCTAATTTCCATATCTATATGAAATTCATTCAAATGCCTTTTAAATGATCTGGTTTAGTCAGTTAATTTGTATAAATGGTATGTTGGTGATGAGAATAACTAAGTAGTATGTGACAAATTTTAAAAATGTAACTGGCATATTTTTAAAAGGAAAAAATAAGCAAGTTTCATTTAAAGAAATTCAGAGGGCAGACTAAATGAAGTGAAAGAATATATATCATAGATATAAGTACCTAAATATTAAATTAGTTTATATTTCAATAATATCTTTAAGAAATTTGTAAACTGGGCACTCAAGCGGCCAGTCACCTGCTGTCCAGACACCGCCCAGACCTGAAGGGACCAGGTCAAGAGTTCCCTGCACCCAAATCCTGTGGGAGGGAGAGCTAAACCTTCAGAGGGGCAGACACACCTGAGAAGGCAGAAGAGACTACACTCTGTGCACATTTCCTTCTCCAGAGGAAAACACCTAATGCCATCTGGGACCCTGGTATACGGGGGCCCAGGGAAAAGGCGGCACAGGCCTTCCTGGTTGCTGCACTCACGGAGAGCTCAAAAGCAGCCCCCTAGGAGCAACTTCAGCTGCAGGACCACAGGTAAGACCAACTTTTCTGCTCCAAGCCACCTGCCTGGTGGACTCGGGACACAAGCTCACAGAACAGCTGAAGACCTGTAGACAGGAAAGACTACATGCCTGAAAGCAGAACACTATGTTCCTATAACTGGCTGAAAGAATACAGGAAAATAAGTCTACAGCACTCCTGACACACAGGCCTATAGGATGGTCTAGCCACTGTCAGAAATTGCAGAACAAGGTAACACAAGAGACACCCTTATGGCGAGAGGCAAGCGCAAGAACCCACGCAACAGAAACCAAGACTACATGGCATCACAGGAGCCCAATTCCCCCAACAAAGCAAACACTGAATATCCAAACACACCAGAAAAGCAAGATCTAGATTTAAAATCACATTTGATGATGATGATGGAGGACTTCAAGAAAGACATAAAGAACTCCCTTAGAGAAATGCAGGAAAACATAAATAAACAAGTAGAAGCCTATAGAGAGGAATCACAAAAATCCTTGAAAGAATTCCAGGAAAACACAATCAAACAGGTGAAGGAATTAAAAATGGAAATAGAAGCAATAAAGAAAGCACAAAGGGAGACAACCCTCGATATAGAAAACCAAAGGAAGAGACGAGGGGACATAGATACAAGCATCACCAACAGAATACAAGAGATAGAAGAGAGAACCTCAGGAGCAGAAGATTCCAAAGAAATCATCGACACAACTGTCAAAGATGATGTAAAACGGAAAAAGTTACTGGTCCAAAACATACAGGAAACCCAGGACTCAATGAAAAGATCAAACCTTAGGATAATAGGTATAGAAGAGAGTGAAGACTTCCAGCTTAAAGGACCAATAAATATCTTCAACAAAATCTCCCATGAGCTCTCAAGATTATGTGCACTTCTGAGGGTCTAGCTTTCTACCCCATGGAATTTGAGTGGAGCAAGATCTGGGACTGGTTCAGTCTCATTCCAGGCACAGCAGAAAACAGCATATTCCTGCTGGTGACTGCTCCTATATTCCGGCATCCAAGGGCTACTTGGCAGGTTCTTCTTGGGCCAGGAATGTAAGCAGAAGTTCTGGTCTCCCCTGAGCCTAGGCCCATTTTCTACACCAGGAACATCTGCTGACAAACAGATGGCTAAAGTCCAGTATAAGAGCAAAAATTAAAAAAAAAATATGGTAACTCCAGAACACAGCTATCCTACTACAGAAAGCTGTGACTATTCTAATACAGCAGATGCACAAGAAAATAACCTTAAATTCATTATTATAAGGATGAGAGTGGTCTTTTAAGAGATAATGAATAAATCTCCTAAGAAATAAAGGAAAATAAATCAAACAGGTAAAGGAAATGAATATAACTGCTCAAGATCTGAAAATGGAAATAGAAGATATAAAGAAATCACAAATGGAGGCTGTCTTAAGATTGAAAGCCTAGGGAGGAGAACAGAACCTTCACAAGAAAGCACCACCAACAGAATACAAGACATGGAAGAGAGAATCTCAGGTATAGAAGACATGAAAGTCAAAATTGATATATCAGTCAAAGAATAATATTTGACACAAAACACTCATGATAACTTGGATACTAACAAAATATCTAACCTAAGGATAATAGGAATTGTAGGATGTGAAAAATCCCAGATTTAAGGACCAGATAATATTTTCAACAAAAGTGTGGAATTAAAATTTTCCAACCTAAAGAAAGAGATGTCAATAATCACACAAAAATGTTACAGAACACCAAGTAGTTTGGAGAAAAAAAGGAAAATAGTCCTGCCTCATAATAATCAAAGCACTAAATCTGCAGAACAAAGAAAGGTTACTAAAAGAGTCCAATTAGAATTATAGCCAATTTCTCAACAGGGACTCTAGAAGATAGAAGGACCTGGACAGATATCTTGTAGCCTCTAAGAGACCAAATGCCAACCAAGACTGTGATACTCAAAAAAGAACTCATTCATCATTGATAGAAAAAAACAAGAGAGTTCAAGGAAAATTATATTTAAGCAATATTTATCCACAAATACAAGCCTACAGAAAATTCTAATAGGAAAACTCCAACTCAAGGTGGTGAAATACACCTAAGAAAACATACAAAATGAATAATTCAACAACAGTAAAAGAAAAAATGGAGAAAAGAAAGAATGGACATACACACAAACACACACTAGTACAACCAACATCAAAATAAGAGGAATTAACAATCGTTGGTCATTAATATAACAATATCAATTGATTCAATCTCTCAATAAAAAGACATGGGCTAAGAGAATGGCTATGAAAACAGGATCTACCATTCTTCTATATACAGGAAACATATCTTAGAAATAAGGTTGGCTATTACTTCAGAATAAAAGTTTGGAGAAAGCAAACAGACCCAAGAAGTAAGCTGTAATGGCCATTCCAATATCTAATAAAATAGACTTTCAACCAGAAATTAAACAAAAGAGATGGGGAAGAACACTTCATATTCATCAAATGGAAAATCCAACAAGATGATATCTCAATGATTACTATTGTTGACCCAAATAAAAGGGTACCCACATTCAACAAACAAACATTATTAAAGCTTAAATAACACATTAAACCCCATACATTAATAGTGAAAGATTTCAACCACTCTCACTCACCAATGGATAACTCTTCCAAACAGATCAAATCAGAAAAAAAAATAATGAAACTGAAAGACCCCCGAAGTGGGGAGACCCTCACTCAAATCTTGGGATGGCGCAACCCCCCAAGAACTCACTAGAGACCGATCTCGATGCAATCAACATGAGGTTTATTGATAGGGATGACAGAAACCAGTGCAATGGAGTCGATACTCATATCCCATGCAGGGGTAGAGGAGTTTGACCTTGAATGTTTGGAAGAAGGGGTATTTAAAGGAAAAACCATAGCGAATCACAAGGAAGAACCTCCTGTTTCTTATGATTGTTCCTGAATCACAAGGAAGAACCTCCTGTTTCTCATGATGGTTCTTTAAGATTTTAATCTAACTTTAAGGTTAACCAGTTCCTGCTATTATGGTCAGCTGGTATTATGGTTCACTAGTTTCTGGAACAAAGTAGCTTAACCAGCTGGTGCAATTATTCTTTCTATAATCAGCTAGTTTCTGGAACAGGCAGTTCCAGGGCCCACTTTTATCTTCAACTTTTGTCTAGGGGGCAATTTTAAACTTTTTCCTTTCAAAACAAATAGATGTTATGAATCAAATTGACCTAACACATGTTTACAGAACATTTCATGTGAGCACAAAAGAATATACTTCTCAGCATTTCACAGAGTGATCTAAAATTTTGACCATATACTTGGTCACAAAGTAATTCTCAACATATACAAGAAAATTTATATAACTCTATGTATCTTAACAGATCACCATGGATTAAGGGTGGATGTCAAAAACAACATAAATAAATAAATGCTACAAACTCATGGAAATTGAACAACTCTTTCCTAAATCATCATTGAGTCATGGTAGAAATAAAGAAATTAAAGACTTTCTAGATTTCTATGTGACACAATACAAGCAGCACTAAGAAGAAATTTCATAACACTTAGTGCCATCATAAAGAATTTAGGGTTTTCTCCTACAAGCAATTTTTTTAAATTTTATACAATTGTGTCTTTCTTTTTTTTTTTTTTTATTAACTTGAGTATTTCTTATATACATTTCGAGTGTTATTCCCTTTCCCGGTTTCCGGGCAAACATCCCCCTCCCCCCTCCCCTTCCTTATGGGTATTCCCCTCCCAGCCCTCCCCCCATTGCCACCCTCCCCCCACCAGTCTAGTTCACTGGGGGTTCAGTCTTAGCAGGACCCAGGGCTTCCCCTTCCACTGGTGCTCTTACTAGGATATTCATTGCTACCTATGAGGTCAGAGTCCACGGTCAGTCCATGTATAGTCTTTAGGTAGTGGCTTAGTCCCTGGAAGCTCTGGTTGCTTGGCATTGTTGTACATATGGGGTCTCGAGCCCCTTCAAGCTCTTCCAGTTCTTTCTCTGATTCCTTCAACGGGGATCCTATTCTCAGTTCAGTGGTTTGCTGCTGGCATTCGCCTCTGTATTTGCTGTATTCTGGCTGTGTCTCTCAGGAGCGATCTACATCTGGCTCCTGTCGGTCTGCACTTCTTTGCTTCATCCATCTTGTCTAATTGGGTGGCTGTATATGTATGGGCCACATGTGGGGCTGGCTCTGAATGGGTATTCCTTCAGTCTCTGTTTTAATCTTTGCCTCTCTCTTCCCTGCCAAGAGTATTCTTGTTCCCCTTTTAAAGAAGAAGTGAAGCATTCACATTTTGATCATCAGTCTTGAGTTTCATTTGTTCTAGGCATCTAGGGCAATTCAAGCATTTGGGCTAATAGCCACTTATCAATGAGTGCATACCATGTATGTCTTTCTGTGATTGGGTTAGCTCACTCAGAATGATATTTTCCAGTTCCAACCATTTGCCTACGAATTTCATAAAGTCGTTGTTTTTGATAGCTGAGTAATATTCCTACAAGCAATTTAAAAGTATACCTGGAAGCTCTAGAACAAAAAGAAGCAAACAGCAAAGAGAAATGGGCTGCAGGAAATAATCAAACTCAGGGTAGAAGTCAGAAAAGAAGATCATAACAATAAAAAAAAAATCAATGACACAAAATGAGGTTTCTTTGAAAAAGTTAACAAGATAGGCAAAACCTTAGCAAAATTATGCAAAAGGCAAAAAGACAGTACATAAATTAACAAATTCAGAAATGAAAACGAAGACATAGAAAGTGAGGATATTCAAAAAATCATTAGGTCTCGTTTAAAAAATATGGAAAAATCAAAAAGAAATATGCAATTTTTTAGATAGATACTACTTACCAAAGTTAAATCAAGATGAGATAAACTATTTAAATAACTGTATAAACCCTAAGAAAATAGATGCAGTAATTAAAAGTCAACCCCACCCCCCAAATAAAAAGCAAAGACAAGGCCAGATTGTTTTAGTGCAGATTTCAGAGAAGATCTAATACCAATATTCCTCAAACTATTCCACAAAATATTAACAGTAAGAACATTGACAACCTCATTCTATGAAGTCAAAGTTACCCTGCTACACAAAGGACACGAAGAAAAGAAAAGAAAAGAAAAGAAAAGAAAAGAGAATTTCAGACCAACTTCCCTTATTATTATTAATGCATAAGTACACACATAAAATACTCACAAATCAAATCTAA
The DNA here is from genome assembly GCF_021556685.1 of Rattus norvegicus. Classification (NCBI taxonomy): domain Eukaryota; kingdom Metazoa; phylum Chordata; class Mammalia; order Rodentia; family Muridae; genus Rattus; species Rattus norvegicus. Next base: position 90,419,103 of record NC_141554.1, read on the forward strand.
GAACACATCAAAACCATCAACCACCATGACCAAGTAGGCTTCATTGCAAGGATGCAGGGATTTTCAATATATGAAAATTTATTAGCAAAATCCACTCCATAAACAAATTAAATGAAAAGAGATCACTTAATCATCTCACTAGCTGCTGCAAAGGACTTTGTCTAAACCCAACACGCCTTCATGCTAAAAGTTTTGGTGAAATCAGTTATTTGAATTACATACCTAAACATAAGAAAATCAATATATATGAGTAACTAACATCAAATTAAAGGATGAGGATTTAAATGAGAGGATTTAAAGGAATTCCACTAAAATTAGAGAAATGAAAAGACTGCCTACTCTTTCTGTCTCTATTCAAAATAGTGATTGAAATTCTAACAAGAGCAGTAGAACAACTAAAGGAGATCAAGGGGATACAAATTGGAAAAGAAGAAGGAAAGGTATCACTACTTATAGATGATATGATATACAAAAGTGACCACAAAAATTCTACCACGGAACTTCTACAACTGATAAACAACCTCAGCAAAGTGGCTGAATACAAACTTAAAACAAACAAACAAAAAACAATTGCCTTCCTTTATACAAATAATAAACTGATTGAGAAAGAAATTCGGAAAATAACACCCTTTACAGTATCCACAAATAAAATAAAATATCCTGGTATAACTCTAACCTAGCAAGTGAATGACCTGTATGGCAAGAACTTGAAGTCTCTGAAGAAAGAAATTGAGGAAGATATTAGAAGATGGAAAGATTTCCCAGGCTCATGTATCAAAATTACTTACATAATAAAAAGGTCATTTTAATGAAAACTATGTACAAATTCAATACAATTCCCATAAAAATCCCAATGTAATTACTTACAGACCTAGTAGCACCTAAAGAAATATCCAACATCCTTAGTTATCAGGGGAACTCAAATGTAAAGAACCCTGAGATTCCCTCTCATGCCAGTCAGAATGGCTAAGATCAAAATCTCAGGTGACACCAGATGCTAGAAAGGAAGTGGAGAAAGAGGAACACTCTTACATTGCTGGTGGGATTCAAAGCTGGAACAACCACTCTATATGTCTGTCTGTCTGTTCCTCAGAAAATTGGAAATAGTACTACCTGAGCGGCTAGCTATACCACTCCAGGGCATATACCAAAAAGATGCTCAACCATATAACAAGGACACATGCTCCATTATGTACCTAGCAGTCTGATTTATAATAGCCAGAAGCTGGAAACAACACAGATATCCCTCAACAGAGGAATGGATACAGAAATTGCAGTACATTTACACAATGGAGCTTTATTTGTAATAGCTAGATTGGAAACAATCTAAATGTCTCTCAACTAAAAAATGGATAAAGAAAACACAATCTATACACTGTAATACTATTCAGTTACAAAAACAAAGATACCATGAAATTTGCAGGTGAATGGATGAAACTAGAAAATATCATTCTGAGTGAGGTAACCCAGACCCATAAATTCGTGCATGGTATGTGTTCATTTATAAGCAGATAGTCATAAACTACAGGATAATAATGCTACAATCCACAGATGTGAACAAACTGAAAAATTAGGAAAACCCAAGGGAGGATGTTTGAATCTCACTCAGAAAGGGAAATAAAATAGCCATTTGAGGTGGACAGAGGGAAGAAGCTGTGTGGGAGAGTGGGCAAGGTGTAGAAAGGGGAAGTAAATCAGATTTGGGGAGGGGGACCAAGAGAGTACTGGGAGTTAGAAAGGTAATAAGTTGATTGGAATTGTCGCTGAGTCTAGCAGGAGAAATGGGATTAGAGAGGCTCTCAGGTTTCTATGGACTTGACCTTAACTGAGACTCCTGGCAGATGAGCATAAGGTGACTGGCATGGCCACCTCCAATAACCAGATGGGACTTCCAATTGAAGGAAAGTGACAGCAACCCACCCATAAACCTTTTTCCAGAGTTTTTTTTGTCTACAAGATGTGTAGGGTTAATGATAGAGCAGAGATTGAGGGAATTGCCAATCAATGACTTGCATAATTTGAGACCCATTCCTGGAAGGGAGCCAAGCCCTGACACTAGTAATGATATTCTGCTATGCTTGCAGACATGAGCCTAGCGTAACTCTCTCCTAAAAGGCTTCATTTTGCAGAGGATGGAAACAGATATAGAAACTCAGAGCCAGACATCAGATAGAGTTTAAGCAATCTTGTGGAAAAGTGAGGGATAGGATGAAAGAAGCAGGAGAGGTCAAGAACACAACAGCAAAACAAAAGATTCAACTAGCGTGTGCTCACAGAGATTGAACCACCAACCAGAGCACACAGGGCCTTTTTCCAGTCTTCCTATACATTAGTACCAGACGTGCAGCTTGGTTTTCATGTGGAAGCCTTAACAATTAGACTGGGGGCTGTTTGACTCTATTTTCTGCCATTGGATCCCCTTCCCTGAATTTAATGCCTGATTGGCCCTCAGTAGCAAAATACTCATTTAGTCCTGTTGTGCCTTGATGCCTATGGGCAGATTGGTATCCAAGGAGGGCTTCTCCTTCTCTGAGGTATAGAGGAGGAGGTAATGGGGGGAAGATTTGTAAGGGTGAGAATGTGAGGACAGGAGAGAGTACAGATTATGATTACCATGCAAAACAAACAAACAAACAAACAAACAAACAAACAAACAAACAAATAAATAAATAAATAAATAAATAAATAAATAAAATAAGTAAATAAACAAGGACAAGGGTTTGCTCACTTCAAATTTTAGTCTTTCCACTAAATGTCATTTATTTTCACTATGGATCACAGCAAAGCCTGGAAGTAAAATTAAGAAAAAAGCAACGATATCATAAGTCTATAAATACACATATCTTAAGTTTAGTCTACTTGTATTAAATGTTTATTTTTCTTGTTCCTGGGAAATATGAAGCACGTAGGGTTCACTCACCAGGAAAATTGACAATAAAGATATTGGCTTTCCATTTCATTCTATGATCCATAGAATGAGAAGAGGTACTTACTACATTGGCATACATAAAATAGATTCTATTTTCTGTTATGCGGATGTAAAGAATTGAATTATCCAACAACATCAGTTATGAAAATAAGTCATTTATCAGATAACTCTCAAGACTGTAACAGTTAAAGACTTAAACAACAGTTGCTATTTTTAAAATATTGCTTCTTTGTTTTGTTTTAATGATAACTCAATATGCATCTCATTTCTGCTCAGATGATTTGTTTTAGATATCTTTACATATAGGAGTGATCTTAATCTCATAATAAAGTAGGGAAAAGAACAGAATATTCCTGTTTCCCTTGGGGAAACAAAATAGGAATCTTCTGTAAATTACGTTGCTTCTAATTTTTCATATTTTATTTATTTACTTTTTAATTCATAGAGTGTAATAATTGCTGCTGCTTAGTTTTTATCAATTAGACACAAAGTAAAGTCACCCAGCATGGAGGCTTGAATAATAATGGCCTGATAGAGTCATATATTTGAATGTTAATCACTAGGGAATCTTTGAAATGTTTAGAAGAGTCCGGAGAAGTGGTCTTGTTGGAATAGGCTTGGCCTTTTAGGAGTAAGTAAGTCACTGAGGGTTACATTTAAGGTTTCAAAAGTGTATGCCAGGCTCAGTCTCCCTCTCCCTCTCCCTCCCCCTTTCCCCCTCTGTAATGAAGGCTGACAAAACTCCTGAAACTGTAAGTACACCACCAAGTAAATGCCTTATTTCATTTATTTCATAAGAGTTACCTTGTTCATGATATATTCTCAAAGCAATAGAATAGGAACTGAGACAGAATATGGTACCAGTTTTGTGACATTGCTTTGTTAGACCTGACAATGCTGTTGGTTAGAGAAATGTAGAAGATTTGGGGACTTTGAACTAGAAAAAGAAAGTGGAATAAAAGTGATATTCCAGTAGAAACATGGAAATCAGAACTGTGAGCAATTTGAACTATTGTTTCAGAGAGAAAAAGGATTAGTAAGTGTCCCAGAGACCACACTTGTAGTATTTTAGCAAAGAATGTGGTTGCAATATGTTCTAGTTATAAATATCTGCCCAAGTCTAAATTGAAGCATTTTGATTTAATGACTTTGTCAAAAGAGATAGCAGGACAGCCTAATATTGACTGTGGCATTTGATTATTTGATTGCTAGTGGTAACATACAGATTCATACTTTAAGAAGAAAATGGAACAAGGAACAATGCAAAAATGTAGTTTGAGTATTAAATAAGCTCCAGGAGATATGATAGAGCTAAGTAATGCTTAAGAAGCTATAAAAAAATACTAAAAAGATTGATACTAAATGCAATAAAGGGAGCGGTGATCTCAGGTCAAGGCCCCACCCATTTAAGCTTCCAATTTGTAGAAAGGAGTTAAATAAAGCATAAACAGTGAAAGAAAACATCAAAATCACAAATCTGGTAAAAATATAATTGAACAAGAGTGCCAAATTCCAGCCACTAAAAGCAGAAGGATTTGGCAGCTTCTGGCTTTGTCAAGCTTTGTACAGGAAGGAAGCTGTGGAATATACCTTTGTTGTTATGGAAAACTGTTGGGGCCAGGTGTGTGTCAGTGGTGTCACTGAATAGAGGCCTAGAGATGCCATTGTATAATACTGTGGTGGTGAAACCTGGATTGTCTTGGAGATTGTAAGAAAAGCTGAAGAAAAGCTATGAAGCTGAAAAGCTCTCAGGGAGAACTTTCCTTCGGGATGGAGACCCTCCAATTCAATGACCAGACCGAGTCCACAGGATGCAATCAGCAAGAGGATTTGGTTTATTGTCGGGATACACAGGCACAGGCACCTGTGGGCGCTTCAGTCACTCAGGGGACTGGCGCGCCCCACAGAACCAAGGATGGGCTTTTTATAGGATTCTAATGTGGCAAGGGTTCAGCCCAGGGGCAAGTTTCCTAGCTACCTTCCTGAAACACAACGACTGACTCGGCCCCCCAAGGGTTCAGCCCCCGGGCAAGTTTCCTAGTTACCTTCTTGGAACATAACAGGCTGACTCGGCCCCCCACCAGGGTGTGGGACCTTTCCTGGGGCTTTTCTCATTGTCAGGCGCTCGTCCTGTTGCCAGGCCTTCAACCATACACATCCTGCTTGGCAGCCGCTGTGTACTCAGTGTTCTAACCTTTCCCTGAACCAGTCATCTTAAGTACAGCCTTGCAAAATGGCATTACTGCTGTTAAGCTGGGGTCTTTCAAAGCCAGCCAAATGGAGAGAATTTTATTGGAGTCAACAAAACAGACAGAAGTTGGAGATATGACATGAGACTGGGAGGTACAGACTGGAATTTTCTCTTAGTTTTGTGTCTTTTTTGGTCCAGCATTTCCTCACTATACTTCCTTTACGGACTTTAAGAATGATAATATATATTCTGTGCCTCTGTATGTTGGAAGTGTGTAATCTGATTTTTGATTATGATTTTACAGGGTATTACAACCAACGTATATCCTGGAGTCTCAGATGAGACTTTGGATTTTGCAATGGTCATCAGACTGAATGTTTATTGGGACTTTTGAAGTTGGTTTTAAGGCATTTTGCACTATGATATGCTTATTAGCTTCTGGGGGCCAGAGAGTGGAATATGGTGGCCCCCATATGTTCATATATTTGAAAGCTTAAGGAGTAAAACTGTTTGAATATGTTAGAAAGATTAGAAGGTATGCCCTTTGTGGATGAAGTTTGTCACTGGGCCTTGGCATTGAGGCTTCAAACTCTCCTGGTAGATGCTATCTCTCTCTGTGAATAGATCACGATGTCATTCTGAATTACTTATCCAGCTCTTGCCTGCATACTATCATACTCCCCATCATGATGATAATGGGCCTAAACTCTGAGGACATAAGCAAGCCCACAATTAAATGCTTTGTCCACGGTGTTTTTTCATGTAGGAGACTGCCCTACCTGGGGACCTATCCCATATGGAGCCACCAAACCCAGTCACAATTGCTGATGCCAAGAAGTGCTTGCTGAAAGTAGCCTGATATGGATGTCTCCTGAGAAGGTCTGCCAGAGCCCTACTGATATAAATGAGGATGTTTACAGCTAACCATCGGACTGAGCATGGGGACCCTAATGGAGGAGTTAGAAACAGACTGAAGGAACTGAAAGGCTTTGCAATCCCATAGGAAGAACAACAATATCAACCAACTAGACACCCCAGAGCTCCCAGGGACTAAACCATCAACCAAAGAGTACACATGGAGGGACCCATGGCTCCAGCTGCATTTTTAACATGAAGATGGCATTGCCTGGCATCAATAGGAGGAGAAGCCCTTGGTCCTATGAAGGCTCAATGTCCCAGTGTAGGGGAATGCCAGGGCAGAACGTGGCAGTTGGTGTGTGGGAGAGAAAGCATCATAATAGAAGCAGAGGGAGGAGGTATAGGAGAGGCATGAACTGGGAAAGGGGACAACATTTAAAATGTAAATTCATAAAATTTTCAATTAAAAAAAGAAGAAAAAACAGCCATAATCAAAAATTTGGTTCCATCAGAACAGTTTGTAGGTAAGACATTGCTCATGTGGAACATTTTCTTGATGAAAAATAAATGAGTGACTGTCAAGCCCACTGTAAGTTGTGCTGTCCCTGGGAAAGTGATAATATATTGTATAAGAAACAAGCTGAGCAAGTCATGGAGAGCAAGCACTTAAATAACATTGGTCTCCAGTCTCTGATTTTTCCTCTGAGTTACTGACTGAGTTCCTGCTAAGACTTATTCTAATGATGGATTGTGGCACAGAAATATAAGCTAAGTAAATACTTTCCTCTGCTATGTTGATTTCAGTTATGGTGCTTCATCATAGCATCAAAGAGGAACTAGGACATTGTCTGAATATAAGATGATTTACTATGGCAAGAGACTATTACTACCAAAATTCCTATAGCAAAGTGATTCTACCTCCCACCAGTGCCATCAACTGTCAATAGTTTTTAAGATAGGGGTGAACCTTCAGGATCCACTCTTACTCCAAACTAGAATTTTTAACTGACTTGATCTTGTTTTGATTTCATTCATTCTTGTAAACACAGATGTTGGACTGTTTTGCAATTCTAAATGCTAATATTATAAAAGGTTATAGAAATTTTCAAATTAATTACAGTTATAGTATTGATTATTCTGACTTTAATGTGGGATTATGTGATATCCTCTTAACTTGTTCTCAATAACTTAACACAAGCTAGAGTCATTTGGGGAGAAGAAAACTGTATTAACAAAATAATTCCACTAGCTTGGCCTGTGGGAGAGTCTGTGGGACATTCTGTGTATAAATGATTGGTATAGGTGGATTCAGACCAATGTTGAAGGGTTACCATATCTGGGCAAACGATCCTGAATTGTATAAGAAAGAGGCTGAGTAATTCATGAAGAACAAGTCAGTAAGCAACACTCTACATGACTTCTGCTTCTGTTCTTGCCTTGAGGTCTCAGTAACAATTCAAGCCATTATAAATATAAATTATAATAAGGAATAAATTAATATAACAATTGTTTTTCTTTATTATAGCTAGTTACCCAGTAGTGACACAGAGAGACTAATATACATTTATAGCTTAAAAGCGCAATACCTAGGCATTATAATTCTATTCTAACTTTCTAATTTGGTCTTGCTACCTGCCACCTCAAATTCCCACAATACTTGCATTTAAGTCCTTCCATGCTCCAGTTGAGCTGTCATCATCTCAACGTCTCATTTTATTCTGGTTGAAACATCGTCTTGCTCTATCCCAGGATCCTTTCTATTGCGGGGTGCTCCACTCTATTCTTTATTGACCAGTTGTTGGCTGTTCTAGCTTTTATTGACAAGGCAGAGGATAAATGGTGAGTTTTGTTTACACAAAATTGAGGCAGGAGATTGTTAACATAAACATTATAATACCATGACTGAATGAATAATACAAGTGTAAATTTAGCACAGTAACAATAATATTATATTTATACTTTTCCTTAGAAGAGGAACTGTGATATAGAATTATAAAATGAAATAAACCACTTTGTCTTCAGGTTGTTTTTAGTTGTGGTGTCTTATCACAGCAATTAAAACAGTGAATTTAAAGATAACATAAGTTTAGAAATGTTATTCTTTCTCAAGTATAGATACAATGCTGCTGTTACTGTTTATATTTGGGCAACTACAAAATTTTCAAAAATAACATATCGCCTTGATATGGGACTTCAGAAATTACAATGATAATTGTCTAAAGTGAAGTCAATCATTTTTAGCTGTCCATAGAGAAAGACTGAGATATAGAATCATTATTAAAAATATTAAATTGCTTACAAATCCATCTGAGCACCACGATATGTGCTTTTTATCTGACATACTGTGCCCAAATCCCAGGCTATACTTCCTGATTGGCATGGATATTTTATCTTCCGCATTCCAATTCTCATAGATATTGGTGCAATAGAAGCAATGTTCTTTCCTCTATGGGAGCTGGTATCTCCAGGTTCCCATAGAGTGCAAGCATAGAAAACTTGAAATGATGAAATAACTCCAGTTTTAAACTAGCTCTTTCACTGATAAATTTTCATGATGTAACAACATATTGCAGACAGTACGCTCCATTTTCTTTATTCCTCCTTCTTCATAAACTTAAATATTAATTACCATTGTTTCTAAGACTTAAGATCAATTTGGTTATCATAATTGCATCTTGATTCTACTCACTAACTCTGACATTTAATTTCAGGATGCTCTTATGATATTTACAAGCAAAGGCTGGAAATCTATAAATAGCCTCCACTGCAATCTTATTGACCCTCATTAAACCCCTAGTTTATCTCTTCTGAGGGTTTGTTCTTACCTTGAATGACTAGGATATTATTTTGTTTCAAGAAAATAATCCTTCTGATTTCTGCCTGCCCCTGGAGCTGTACTGGTTCCACAGCACTCTGTACCCAAATCCCGTTGGGAGGGAGCTGGACTCTCAGAAGTACAGACAATCTTGACAGCTCAGGGAAGACTGCCACTTCTGCATACATTCCTGGCACAAGATGAACATGCCTAATGACCTCTGGACACAGGAAACTAGGAGCAGTCAGGGGCAGGACCCTTCCAGATTCTGCCTGCTTCCAGAGCAGAAAGCCAGTCATCAGGACTGCTGACACACCTGAGAACAGGCGTAAGACCATCTCTTCTGCTCCAAGGAACCCTCCTGAATGTCACAGTACACCCAAATCCAGAAGTATCCTGGGACAGGAAACTTCTGGTTTCTGCCTACACCCACAGCTGAACTGGTCCCACTGCTCTTTACTGAGACATGACTGAAAGAAAAGAGGTCTACAGGAATGCTGACACACAGGCTTACAGGAGGGTCAAGACACTTATCAGAGACAGAAAGACAAGATAACACCAGAGACAACCTGATGGTGAGAGGCAGGCACAGGAAAGTAAACAACAGAAGTCATGACTACTTGGCATCATCAGAGACCCATTCTCCGACCAAAGCAGATACTATACAACCAAACCCAAAGAAAAAGAAAGATTTGGATTTAAAACCACATCTCATGATCATGATAGAGGACATTAAGAAGGATATAAATAACTCCCTTAAAGAAAGACTGGACAACACAGGTAAATGAGTAGAAGCCCTTAAAGAGGAAACACAAAAATCCCTAAAATAATTACGAGAAAACACAATCAAACAGGTGAAGGAATTGAAGAAAACCTATCAGGATTAAAATGGAAATAGAAACAATAAAAAAAGCACAAAGGTAGACACACCTGGAGATGAAAAAGCTAGGAAAGAAATCAGGAGTCATAGATGCAAGCATCAAAGCAAATTGCAAGAGATAGAAGAGAGAATCTCAAGGGCAGAAGATACCATAGAAAACACTGACAGAACCTTCAAAGATAATGTAAAACACAAAGAGCTTCTAACCCAAAACATCCAGGAAATCCAGGACACAATGAAAAGATCAAACCTAAGGATAATAGGTATAGAAGAGAGTAAAGATTCCCAAATTAAAGGGAAAGTAAACATCTTCAAGAAAATTATAGAAGAAAACGTCCCTACGCAAAAGAAAGACATGCCCATGAACATACAAGAAGCCTACAGAACTCCAAATAGATTGGACCAGAAAAGAAACCCCGCCCCTCATCACATAACAGTCAAAACACCAAATGCACAAAACAAAAAAGAATGTTAAAAACAGTACAGGAAAAAGGACAAATAACGTATAAAACAGACCTATCAGAATTATACCAGACTTCTCACCAGAGACTATGAAAATCAGAAGATCCTGGGCAGATGTAATACAGACCCTAAAAGAACGCAAATGCCAACCCAGGTTACTATATCCAGCAAAATTCTCAAAATACATACACGGAAAAACCAAGATATTCTATGACAAAACCAAATTTATACAGTATCATCCTACAAATACAGCTGTACAAAGGATAATAGACAGAAAACTCCAACACAGGGAAGGAAACTGCACTATAGAAAAAGCAAGAAAGTAGTCTCCTTGCAACAAAACCAAAAGAAGAGAGTAACACAAACATAATTTCACCTCTAATCACAAAGATAACCGGAAACAACAATCATTATTCCTTAATATCTCTTAACATCAGTGAACTCAATGCCCAATAAAAAAGACAAAGACTAACAGACTGGATATGAAAAGAGGACATAGCATTTTGCTGCATACAGGAATCCCACTTCAGAGACAAAGACAGATACTACCTGAGAGTATAGGGCTAGAGAAAAACTTTCCAAGAAACAAGCTGAAGTAGCCATTCTAATATTGAATAAATTGAATTTCCACCAAAAGATATCAAAAACTATAATGAAGGACCCTTCATATTCATCAAAGGAAAAATCTACCAAGATGAACTGTCTATCCTGTCTATATATGATCAAAATGCAAAGACACCTACATTTATAAAAGAAACCTTACTAAACCTCAAAGGAAACATTGCACTTCACACAGTAATGGTGGGAGATTTCAATACCCCACCCTCATCAATAGACAGATCATGGAAACAGAAACTAAACAGAGACACAGAGAAACTAATAGAAGAAATGAACCAAATGGATTTAACTGATATTTATAGTACATTTCATCCTAAACAAAAGAATGTACCTTCTTCTCAGCACCTCATGCTAGTTTTCCAAAATGGACCATATAATCAGTGACAAAACAGGTGTCAACAGATACAGGAAGATTGAAATCTTCCCATATATCCTATCAGATCACCATGGACTAACTCTGGTCTTAAATAACAACAAAAAATATCAGAAATCACACATACACATGGAAGTTGAACAACACTCTACTCCATGATAATTTTGTCCAGGAAGAAACAAAGAAATTAAAGATTTTCTAGAATACAATGAAAATGAAGATGCAACATACCCAAACTTATGGGACACAATGACTATAGGGCTAAGAGGAAAATACATAGCTCTGAGTGCCTCCACAAAAAAACTGGAGGGAGCATACATTAGCAACCTGAGAGCTCACCTAAAAGCACAAGAACAAAAAAAAAAAAAGCAAATATACCCAAGAGCAACGCAAGGCAGGAAATACTAAAATCCAGAGCTGAAATCCACCAAGTAGAATCAAAAAGAACTATACAAAGAATCAAAAAACAGGAGCTGTTTCTTTGAGAAAATCAACAAGATAGTTAAACCCTTAGTCAGAATAAGCAGAGTATACAGAGAGTGTATCGAAATTAACAAAATCAGAAATGAAATGAGAAACATAACAACAGAATCTGAAGAAATTAAAAAAAATCATCAGATCCTACTTCAAAATCATATATTCAACAAAACTGGAAAATTTGGATAAAATGTCTAATTTTCAAGACAAACACCAGTTATCAAAGTTAAATCAAGATCAGATAAACTATCTAAACTATCCCATAACTCCCAATGAAATAGGAACTGTAATTAAAAGTCTCCCAAACAAACAAACAGCCCAGGACCAGTTGTCTTTAAGGCAGAACTCTAAGACTGTCATAGAAGACTTATTACCAATACTGTCCAAACTATTCCACAAAATATAAACAGAAGGAGCACTACCCAATTCCTTCTATGAAACCACAATTAAACTTATGCCCAAACCATAGAGAGACCCAACAAGAAACCGAAATTCAGATCAATTTCCCTTATGAATATTGATGCAAAAATACTAAATAAAATTCTCACAAACTGAATCCAAGAACACATCAAAACGATCATCAAATATGATTAAGTAGACTTCATCTCAGTGGTGCAGGGATGGTTCAATATATGGAGATCCATCAATGTAATCCATCATGTAAACAAACTCAAAGGAAAAAAAAAAAACAACACATGATAATCTCATTGGATACTGAGAAAGCACTTGAAAAAATTCAACACCCCTTTATTTTCAAAGTCTTAGAAAGAGGAATTCAAGGCCCATAGCTAAATATAGTAAAAGCAATATACAGCAAACCAGGAGCCAACATCAAACTAAATGGAGAGAAACTTGAAGCAATCCCTTTAAAGTCAGCGACTATACAAGGCTGACCACTCTCCTCCCTCCTTATTAAGTATACTATAAATCCTAGTCAGGGCAATCAGAAAACAAAAAGAGGTCAAAGGGATACAAATTGGAAAGGAAGATGTCAAAACATCACTATTTGCAGATGATATGATAGTATACTTATGTGAACCCAAAAGTTCTACCAAAGAACTAAGCCCTGATAAACAACTTCAGCAAAGTGGTTGGATATAATATTAACTCAAACAAATCAGTAGCCTTCCTCTACTCAAAGGATAAACAGAATGAGAAAGAAATTAGAGAAATGACACCCTACACAATAGTCACAAAACCCATAAAATATATCAGTGTGACTATATATATGCAAGGGAAAGATATGTATGACAAGAACTTCAAGTCTCTGAAGAACGAAACTGAAGAAGACCTCAGAAGATGGAAAGACCTTCAGTGCTCATGGATTGGCAGGATTAATATTTTAAAAATGGCCCTCTTGCACAAAGCAATCTGCAGATTCAATGCAATCCCCTTCAAAATTCCAGCTCAGGCTGTATTACAAATCAACAGTGAAAAAAACTGTATGGTATTTGTACAGGGACCAGCAGATAGCTCAAAGGAATAGAATTGAAGACCAAGAAATAAATCCACACACCTATGGTCACTTGATCTTTGACAAAGGAGCAAAAACCACACAGTCAAAAAAGAGATAGCATTTTCAACAAATGGTGCTGGTTCAACTGGAGGTCAACATGTAGAAGAATGCAGATCGATCCATGCTTATCACCCTGTACAAAGCTTAAGTACAAGTGGATCAAGGACCTCCACATCAAACCAGATACACTCAAACTAATAGAAGAAAAAGTGGGAAAAAAATCTCGAACAAATGGGCACTGGAGGAAATTTCAAGAACAATGCTTCAATGGCTTATGCTCTAAGATCAAGAATCAACAAATGGGACCTTATAAAATTGCAAAGCTTCTGTAAAGCAAAGCACACTTCCATTAGGAAAAGTGGCGACCAACAGATTGGGAAAAGATCTTTACCCATCCTTCATCTGATAGATAGGTAATATCCAATATATACAAAAACTCAAGAAGTTAGGCTCCAGAGAACCAAATAACACTATTAAAAATTGGCATACAGAGCTAATCAAGGAATTTTCAGCTGAGGAATATGGAATGGCTGAGAAACACCTAAAGAAATGTTCAACATCCTTAGTCATAAGGGAAATTCAAATCAAAACAACCCTGAGATTCTACCTCATACCAGTGAGAATGGCTAAGATAAAAAACTCAGGTAACAACAAATGAGGGCGAGGATGTGGAGAAAGAGAAACACTCCTCCATTTTTGATGGGATTACGGACTGGTACAACCATTCTGGAAATCAGTGTGGAGGTTCCTCAGAAAATTGGTCATTTTACTACTGGAGAACCCAACTATTCTGTTGCTGGGCATATACCCAAAAGATGCTCCAACATACAACAAAGACACATGATCCACTATGTTCTTAACAGCCTTATTTATAATAGCCAGAAGCTGGAAAAAACACAGATGTACTTCAACAGAGGAATGGATACAGAAAATCTGGTACTTCTTCACAATGGTGTAGTACTCAGTTATCAAAACAATGACTTCATCAAATTCCTTAGCAAATGCACAGAACTAAAGTATACCTTCCTGAGTGAGTTAACCCAATCACAAAAACAAAACAAAACAAAACAAAACAAAACACACACATGGTAATATCCACTGATCCCAAAACTCAAATTACCCAAGATACAATCCATAGACCAAATGAAGTTCAATAAGTAGAAAGACCAAAGTGCGGATGTTTCACTCCATCTTAAAAGTGAGAACAAAAATACTCATAGGAGGAGATATGGAGACAAAGTTTGGAGCAGAGCCTGAATTAAAAGCCATTCAGAGGCTGCCCCAACTTGGGATCTAGCCCATCTATATATGGCCACCAAACCTAGACAATATTGATAAAGCCAAGAAGTGCATGCTGAGATAGATGTTTCCTGAGAGGCTCAGCCAGAACATGCTATAGAAAGAGGTGAATTCTAGCAGGAAACCATTGAACTGAGAACAGTGTCCCCATTGTAGGAGTTATAGAAATGATTAAAGGAGCTAAAGGGTCTTTCAACCCCATTAGTACAACAATACCAACTAACCAGAGCCCTCTGGGACTAAACCACTACCCAAAATATACATGGACAGGCCCATGACTCTAGCTGCATATGTAGTACAGGACGGCCTTGTTGAGCTCCAATGGGAGGAGAAGCCATTGGTCCTACCAGGTCTGGATCCCCCATCATAGGTGAATGTCAGGGCTGGGAGTTGGAAAGAGGGGATATTTGGGTTGGGGGAATATCCTCATAGAAGTAGAGGTAGGTGGGAAGTGATATGGGTCTAATGGATTGGAAACCAGGAAAGGGTATAACATTTGAAATGTAAATAAAAAAATCCAATAAAAAAGAAAAGAGAAGAATTGGTTTGACACCATTCTTACTATTATTTTGAGTTTTAGGTTATTTTTCTAAATGTTAAAATACAGTGCATCAACGACTATAGTCTATGAGTTTGAAACAGCGCAATGGGAAGCACTTCAGTACATAGCCAAAATTCAGTTGAAGGCATAAGTTTCTTGCTTGGTGTATATTTTTCCATATACATTCAATGTTCATAGAGAAAATAATGCAAAGGCATCCAGAAAAGTAGTATACAGCAAGAAAGTTGGAAGGTGGACTGGTGGACAGGATGGAAAAGTATGAGAACATATTCTTAGAACTGCATTATTTTTGACACACCAAGAATGTATTATTGTAATTATACACTGTTACTCTGAGGGGATTTTTTAAATTTTTTTTTCCGTCTTTATTAACTTGAGTATTTCATATTTACATTTCGATGGTTATTCCCCTTCCCGGTTTCCAGGCAAACATCCCCCTAACCCCACCACCTCCCCTTCTCTATGGGTGTTCCCCTCCACATCCACCACCCATTACCGCCCTCCCTCCAACAATCACGTTCACTGGGAGTTCAGTCTTGGCAGGACCAAGGGCTTCCCCTTCTACTGGTGCCCTTACTAGGCTATTCATTGCTACGCATGCAGTTGGAGTTCAGGGTCAGTCCATGTGTAGTCCTTTGGGTAGTGGCTTAGTCCCTAGAAGCTCTAGTTGGTTGGCATTGTTGTTCATATGGGGTCTCAAGCCCCTTCAAGCTCTTCCAGTCCTTTCTCTGATTTCTCCAACGGGGATTCCGTTCTCAGTTCAGTGGTTTAATGATGGCATTCACCTATGTATTTGCTGTATTCTGGCTGTGTCTCTCAGGAGAGATCTACATCCGGTTCCTGTCAGCCTGCACTTCTTTGCTTAATCCGTATTATCTAGTTTGGTGGCTGTATATGTATTGGCCACATGTGGGGTAGGCTCTGAATGGGTGTTCCTTATGCCTCTGTTCTAAACTTTGCCTCCCTATTCCCTCCCAAGGTATCTTGTTCCACTCTGAGGGGATTTTTAATTTTTGATTTGTGATTCTTTTGTCAGCTTTCTCCCCAATGTGTTTTACCTTTAATATTCATATTAAGATTTTAT
Organism: Rattus norvegicus; assembly: GCF_021556685.1. NCBI lineage: Eukaryota > Metazoa > Chordata > Mammalia > Rodentia > Muridae > Rattus > Rattus norvegicus. Next base: position 90,435,167 of record NC_141554.1, read on the forward strand.
TACATTTAGCTATAGTCCCTAGCTTCTTAAAATGTGGGTTGTAGTCATGTATAGTGAGCAAATGCTTGAATGCAGGCTGTAACAAATTTAACAATAGGAAAGTCTTCAGAATATGCAGATCTGTAAATTTATTAAAAATCAAATGCACAACGAATCAAAGACATTTGGACAGTGCTCACTTCTGTGGCATTACACAAATTCATTCTAGTCTTCTCTTGGAACAATTAGCCTGTGGACTTTGCTCTGTACATAACCTTATGCACTACAATGCCATTGAGTACTTCATGAAGCACTTTAACTTGGATGTGATACTGTTCCTCAGTATTTAATTGACAAATCAGCATATATTTCCACCATTTTTGTTCAAATATTTGATTTTAACAATTGATGTCTGAGTTGGTCATGAAATTAGTTTAATAAATTTTGGTTCAGGATTAAGATAGAAGTTCCAGCAATTTCTCAAATGAACCTACAGACACTTTCTTTTAACTATTTTTTGCTATATATTTATGTAAAATAGCATTCCTAGAATGAAGCATTTTAGAATCAAAATATTAATTAATGCACAAAAACTTTAAAGATATTCTTTATACTGTAGTATGAAAAAATTCAGTCAAAATTTTATTATTCAGGAAAAGATAAGCATATCCACTTCATTATTATGCATTTTACTTTATGTATGCTGAAGAATTGTTTTAAAATAATTTCCTTTATGACTTACTGTCAGTAAATGCTTGACTTGTATTCCAATTTTAGAGTCATATAAAAATTTCTTACATGAATTTCAGCCCTGAGTTAGAAGAGTGTAAGATACTGTATTATATTGTAATAGTCATAATTAAAATAGCTTTACTTCTTTGTGAATAATTTAAGTAGGTAATTATTTAGTTAAAATTAAATACAGAATCTTTCTATTGATGAGACATATACATACAACAGGTTAGACAGTCCTAGTAACCATGAAATTATTGTTTTTTTCTTGATACTCTATAAAGTTTTTTAAATAATACAACTAAATCATCATTTAAAAGTAATAATGTTAGTAACACTAATTTAATAGTATTCTTAGTAACATTCCTGAATAATAATAATATTAGTATTTTGCCTCAGCATTACAATAAGTATTTTATTTTAAAAAATATTTAATAAACTATACCAACTTTATAATTTCACAAATGTCAATTTAGTAGTAAATTTTTTACGTGATGAATAGGAAGTGATTCAGTCTTTCTTCTAAGCACTTTTCAGATAAGAAAAATACTTTATTTTCACATTCTATTATGCTTTTATGTTTTTATTAATTTGATTAATTTTACTATTTACCCGGAGTTGCTCTTTTATGTTAATATATATTTATGATGTCTTAGTCAATTTATTACTGTATATGTTTAATAAAAGCATGTAGAGAAACTGTTGTATTATCCATTTTAGGAGCTATATTCTAAAATATGTAAAATAGAACAAATATATTAGCATAGCTTTGAAACTTCAAGTAAAAACACAAAATATATGTTAGAATATCATAATATTATTATTTGTAGTTCTTGTTAAATTTCCATCAAGCCATGCTTAAATTAATCAGGAATTTGATATAACAACATTAAATACTTTAGTTATAATAAATGTATTTATTATAATGTATTTGATGTTTCATAATAACTTCATAAAGAACCTTGAATTCTTAGCATTGGAAATGACTTTCAGCATCATTAAAAATGTTGATATAGTTTTTCTCCAAGATGATACCAAAAACCCTGAAGGAAGATTCTGACTAACTTGGCCAAAGTGAAGACATTGAAAGACAGCATTACTGCTAAGGGAGGGAAACAATGAAAACAGTAGGCAGCTGCATGTGGGGAGTGGGTTGTACGGTTGGTATATGAAAATAAATGCAGGGAAGAAAGGGAAGAGGGAAAGTGATGTAGCTATGTTTAAATTAAAATGTATTTAAAAGTAAATGGAAAGAATAAAAATAGTAGATAAAAATAGGATTCATCTATATTTGATCTATCTGGCTAATTCTAAAATTTTACGTTTTAGCATAAAACATGTAGGTGTATGTATATCGTAGTGTATGTATTCAATGCATACATGTATGTGTCAAAGCACTTTAAAGGAAGAACAACCATGATTTTATACACCTACTGTATATAATATATTATAGAATGGTTGTCAGGTTAAACTATCCATTAAATTGTTCATCATTTTTATGGTATGATAATAGAAATTTAATGTCTTAGCCACTTTCAAATATATGCCAGTTTTTGCTAATTTATTATCCAAAAGAGCAACAGTCTTTACAACTTAAAAAATTAGTTTGTGAAATCCTATTTCTTACTCTTTTATTTTATGCTTCTTTTTAAAATTTCAAGTCAAAGCATCATGTTTAAAATTTTTACTGGAGCTGAATTTTGTTTTAATTAATATACTAGCAAATAATTTCCTAAGTAGTATCTAATTTTCAATGATTTTTATGTTCATGATTATGTTTTTCAACTTATTTTATGAATTTGGTTTTATCATTTTTGGTATGTTTTTTCTTCCATAATTTTAAAGAGATTGTCTACTTTTTTCATCTATATTAATGAGTTATTTTACATGTTAAGTGAGTTTACATTTATACTTTATCTTACCTGCTCCTGATATAAAATAATATTTATATATTATCTGCTATAAGACTTTAATTGATTTGTTGCTGCTGTATTTATTTCCTTTATTCACATATCAAATAGCTTACATAGTACCTTCCATCACTACAAAAGCTACCTAACAGGAATGTAATGGAATGTCCAAGTCTGAGTTTGCCTTGTTCTCTAGGTCTTCAGTAATCAAGAGTACTGTCAAAGTCTATTCCTATGAACAAACTTTCTGAAAAAAAATTGACTTGTTAAAGAGATTTTGGCATGAACATTCATAATAGCACACTTAAGCAAGAACAATTATATAGCAATCATTTTTCTAATGCCTCAGGGATATGTTTTACAAATCCTAACCAAATGGAAACAGAAGAAAAGAACATCAATGATAGTACATGTATGTGAGTCGGTACAGAGGAAAACTTATTATAGTGTAAAGGATTCTTTCAAACACAAACAAGAAATATATTTTGTAACTGTTAAAATACATACTGTGTACTTTTTATGAAGGCAAAGGGTGATAAACTAATCTACAAATATACTTTATATGTATATATATATATATATATAAAATTTTTTTCAACTACTAATTTCAGGTTAATCATACATACTATATATTTTCCCAAGGTCCCTGTATTATATTGCAGAACTACCTTCACTTACTCTATGTACATTCCTCTTTCAAAAGGAATTACCGAGATACAATTGTACTAAAATGATTCAATAAATTGGCTTATGTGGGATACATATGTCATGTGGCATAGATTTTTCAGCAATGGTTATCTGCATGCTAAAGAGATTAAGAAGTCAGTAGCTTCTTATTCCATGAAGTTGGAGTGCTGAGAAGTTCCAAATTACAGTTGAAATAGTACAGACGCACTTACTGGCAAGGAGTAAAAAAGACTCTGAAAAGCAGCCTTTTTTCTCCTAACTGCTGGTCATATTTGAGCTTCCACTGGAAGATACTATTCGCTTTGGGGAAAGGTCCCAGTCAGTTAATCTTTGTGAGAAATACCAAACACACCTATGCAACTATCTCTTATTTGATCTTAAGTGAATTAAAATTCACTGCACAGAATAAAACTCACAACCTCACATTATTGCATCCTATTGTATAAATTAAAATTTTAGGAAAGCAAATGTAGATTCAAACTAAGGGGAAGAGGTAAACTACTAGCTTCAATAATTTAATATTAGGTTGAGTATGACAGTTCTATTTTGCTTTGCATAAATGAGAGAACTGGCAGGGAGAGACCAAATGTAGCATAAATGTCTAGGAACTAAAGGCTCAAAAAATAAAACAAAGTAAAATAAAATAGAATAATAAAATTAAAAAAAAGAAAAAGAATAATGTCTTTTCCACTGTAGAGGTTTGTGACAGTTCTGTACACAATTGACCCAATAAATAAGTCTCTTTTTCTGTCCCTGTTACTACTTGAAAATATCTAAATTTAACGAAGTGAAAGTCAGTGAGCACCTGTTTTCCCCCATGCTCACCTTTTAATTATATTTAAAAGTCATTTCTATCTAATGGTTTTTCATGTTGCATCATTTTATATGGAAAAGATTTTGCACTGCCCACCCCTGCCCACATCGCTGGCCCAAGAGGAAACTGTCTAAGGCCTCTGGGCTCCCGTGGGGGAGGGCCCAGGAGCGGCAGGACCCCTGCACCTGAGACACCCAGAACCTGAAGGAACAGACTGGATAAACAGTTCTCTGCACCCAAATCCCGTGGGAGGGAGAGCTAAACCTTCAGAGAGGCAGACACGCCTGGGAAACCAAAAGAGACTGCACTCTGCACACATTACTGATTCCAGAGGAAAACACCAAACGCCATCTAGAACCCTGGTGCACTGAAGCTCCCAGAAACGGCTGCGCAGATCTTCCTGGTTGCTGCCTCCGCAGAGAGCTCGTGGGCAGCACCCCTCGAGCAAACTTTAGCCTTGGGACCACAGGTAAGACCAACTTTTCTGCTGCAAGTGACCTGCCTGGTGAACTCAAGACACAGGCCCACAGGAACAGCTGAAGACCTGTACAGAGGAAAAAACTACACGCCCGAAAGCAGAACACTCTGTCTCCATAACAGGCTGAAAGAAAACAGGAAAACAGGTCTACAGCACTCCTGACACACAGGCTTATAGGACAGTCTAGCCACTGTCAGAAATAGCAGAACAAAGTAACACTAGAGATAATCTGATGGCGAGAGGCAAGCACAGGAACCCAAGCAACAGAAACCAAGACTACATGGCACCATCGGAGCCCAATTCTCCCATCAAAACAAACATGGAATATCCAAACACACCAGAAAAGCAAGATCTAGTTTCAAAATCATTTTTGATCATGATGCTGGAGGACTTCAAGAAAAACGTGAAGACCTCCCTCAGAGAACAAGTAGAAGCATACAGAGAGGAATCGCAAAAATCCCTGAAAGAATTCCAGGAAATCATAAATAAACAAGTAAAAGCCCATAGAGGAGTCACAAAAATCCTTGAAAGAATTCCAGGAAAAGACAATCAAACAGTTGAAGGAATTAAAAATGGAAATAGAAGCAATCAAGAAAGAACACATGGAAACAACCCTGGATATAGAAAACCAAAAGAAGAGACAAGGAGCTGTAGATACAAGCTTCACCAACAGAATACAAGAGACAGAAGAGAGAATCTCAGGAGCAGAAGATTCCATAGAAATTATTGACTCCACTGTCAAGGATAATGTAAAGCAGAAAAAGCTACTGGTCCAAATCATACAGGAAATCCAGGACTCAATGAGAAGATCAATCCTAAGGATAATAGGTATAGAAGAGAGTGAAGACTCCCAGCTCAAAGGACCAGTAAATATCTTCAACAAAATCATAGAAGAAAACGTCCCTAACCTAAAAAAAGAGATACCCATAGGCATACAAGAAGCCTACAGAACTCCAATAGATTGGACCAGAAAAGAAACACCTCCCGTCACATAATAGTCAAAACACCAAATGCACAAAATAAAGAAAGAATATTAAAAGCGGTAAGGGAAAAAGGTCAAGTAACATATAAAGGCAGACCTATCAGAATCACACCAGACTTTTCGCCAGAAACTATGAAGACCAGAAGATCCTGGAATGATGTCATACAGACCCTAAGAGAACACAGATGCCAGCCCAGGTTACTGTATCCTGCAAAACTCTCAATTAACATAGATGGAGAAAGCAAGATATTCCATGACAAAACCAAATTTACACAATATCTTTCTACAAATCCAGCACTACAAAGGATAACAAATGGTAAAGCCCAACATAAGGAGGCAAGCTATACCATAGAAGAAGCAAGAAACTAATCGTCTTGGCAACAAAACAATGAGAAGAAAAGCATACAAACATAACCTCACGTCCAAATATGAATATAACAGGAAGCAATAATCACTATTCCTTAATATCTCTCAACATCAATGGCCTCAACTACCCAATAAAAAGACATAGATTAACAAACTGGATACGCAACGAGGACCCTGCATTCTGCTGCCTACAGGAAACGCACCTCAGAGAGAAGGAAAGACACTACCTCAGAGTGAAAGGCTGGAAAACAACTTTCAAAGCAAATGGTCAGAAGAAGCAAGCTGGAGTAGTCATTCTAATATCAAATAAATCAATTTTCAACTAAAAGTCATCAAAAAAGATAAGGAAGGACACTTCATATTCATCAAAGTAAAAATCAACCAAGATGAACTCTCAATCCTAAATACCTATGCCCCAAATACAAGGGAACCTACATATGTAAAAGAAACCTTACTAAAGCTCAAAACACACATTGCACCTCACACAATAATAGTGGGAGATTTCAACACCCCACTCTCATCAATGGACAGATCATGGAAACAGAAATTAAACAGAGACGTAGACAGACTAAGAGAAGTCATGAGCCAAATGGACTTAACGGATATTTATAGAACATTCTATCCTAAAGCAAAAGGATATACCTTCTTCTCAGTTCCTCATGGTACTTTCTCCAAAATTGACCATATAATTGGTCAAAAAACAGGCCTCAACAGGTACAGAAGGATAGAAATAATCCCATGCGTGCTATCAGACCACCACGTCCTAAAGCTGGTCTTCAATAACAAAAAGGGAAGAATGCCCACATATACGTGGAAATTGAACAATGCTCTACTCAATGATAACCTGGTCAAGGAAGAAATAAAGAAAGAAATTAAAGACTTTTTAGAATTTAATGAAAATGAAGGTACAACATACCCAAACTTATGGGACACAATGAAAGCTGTGGTAAGAGGAAAATTCATAGCGCTGAGTGCCTGCAGAAAGAAACAGGAAAGAGCATATGTCAGCATCTTGAGACCACACCTAAAAGCTGTAGAACAAAAAGAAGCAAACACACCCAGGAGGAGTAGAAGGCAGGAAATAATCAAACTCAGAGCTGAAATCAACCAAGTAGAAACAAAAAGACCATAGAAAGAATCAACAGAACCAAAAGTTGGTTCTTTGAGAAAATCAACAAGATAGATAAACCCTTAGCCAGACTAACGAGAGGACACAGAGAGTGTGTCCAAATTAACAAAATCAGAAATGAAAAGGGAGACATAACTACAAAGTCAGAGGAAATTAAAAAAATCATCAGATCTTACTATAAAAGCCTATATTCAACAAAACTTGAAAATCTGCAGGTAATAGACAATTTCCTACACAGATACCAGGTACCGAAGTTAAATCAGGAACAGATAAACCAGTTAAACAACCCCATAACTCCTAAGGAAATAGAAGCAGTCATTAAAGGTCTCCCAACCAAAATGAGCCCAGGTCTAGACAGGTTTAGTGGAGAATTCTATCAGACCTTCATAGAAGACCTCATACCAATATTATCCAAACTATTCCACAAAATTGAAACAGATGGAGCACTACCGAATTCCTTCTATGAAGCCACAATTACTCTTATACCTAAACCACACAAAGACCCAACAAAGAAAGAGAACTTCAGACCAATTTCCCTTATGAATATCGACGCAAAAATACTCAATAAAATTCTGCCAAACTGAATCCAAGAGCACATCAAAACAATCATCCACCATGATCAAGTAAGCTTCATCCCAGGCATGCAGGGATGGTTTAATATACCGAAAACCATCAACGTGATCCATTATATAAACAAACTGAAAGAACAAAACCACATGAACGTTTCATTAGATGCTGAGAAAGCATTTGACAAAATTCAACACCCCTTCATGATAAATGTCCTGGAAAGAATAGTAATTCAAGGCCCATACCTAAACATAGTAAAAGCCATATACAGCAAACCAGGTGCTAACATTACACTAAATTGAGAGAAACTTGAACTAATCCGACTAAAATCAGGGACTAGACAAGGCTGCCCACTCTCTCCCTACTTATTCAATATAGTTCTTGAAGTTCTACCCAGAGTAATCAGACAACAAAAGGAGGTCAAGGGGATACAGATCAGAAAAGAAGATGTCAAAATATCACTATTTGCAGATGATATGATAGTATATTTAAGTGATCCCAAAAGTTCCACCAGAGAACTACTAAAGCTGATAAACAACTTCAGCAAAGTGGCTGTGTATAAAATTAACTCAAATAAACCAGTAGCCTTCCTCTACACACATAGAAACAAGCCGAGAAAGAAATTAGTGAAACGACACCCTTCATAATAGACCCAAATAATATAAAGTACCTCGGTGTATCTTTAACCAAGCAAGTAAAAGATTTGTACAATAAGAACTTCAAGACACTGAAGAAAGAAATTGAAGAAGACCTCAGAAGATGGAAAGATCTCCCATGCTCATGGATTGGCAGGATTAATATAGTAAAAATGGCCATTTTGCAAAAAGCGATCTACAGATTCAATACAATCCCCATCAAAATACCAATCCAATTCTTCAAAGAGTTAGACAGAACAATTTGCAAATTCATCTGGAATAACAAAAAACCCAGGAGAGCTAAAACTATCCTCAACAATAAAAGGACTTCAGGGGGAATCACTATCCCTGAACTCAAGCAGTATTACAGAGCAATAATGATAAAAACTGCATGGTATTGGTACAGAGACAGACAGATAGACCAATGGAATAGAATTGAAGATCCATAAATGAACCCACACACCTATGGTCACTTGATTGTTGACAAAGGAGCCAAAACCATCCAGTGGAAAAAAGATAGCATTTTCAGCAAATGGTGCTGGTTCAACTGGAGGTCAACATGTAGAAGAATGCAGATCGATCCATGCTTATCACCCTGTACAAAGCTTAAGTCCAAGTGGATCAAGGACCTCCACATCAAACCAGACACACTCAAACTAATAGAAGAAAAACTAGGGAAGCATCTGGAACACATGAGCACTGGAAAAAATTTCCTGAACAAAACACCAATGGCTTATGCTCTAAGATCAAGAATCGACAAATGGGATCTCACAAAACTGCAAAGCTTCTGTAAGGCAAAGGACACTGCAGTTAGGAGAAAACGGCAACCAACAGATTGGGAAAGATCTTTACCAATCATACAACAGATAGAGGCCTTATATCTAAAATATACAAAGAACTCAAGAAGTTAGACCGCAGGGAGACAAATAACCCTATTAAAAAATGGGGTTCAGAGCTAAACAAAGAATTCACAGCTGAGGAATGCCGAATGGCTGAGAAACACCTAAAGAAATGTTCAACATCTTTAGTCATAAGGGAAATGCAAATCAAAACAACCCTGAGATTTCACCTCTTGCCAGTGAGAATGGCTGAGATCAAAAAATCAGGTGACAGCAAATGCTGGCGAGGATGCAGAGAAAGAGGAACACTCCTCCATTGTTGGTGGTGTTGCAGACTGGTACAACCATTCTGGAAATCAGTCTGGAGGTGCCTCAGAAAATTGGACATTGAACTACCTGAGGATCCAGCTATACCTCTCTTGGGCATATTCCCAAAAGATGCTCCAACATATAAAAAAGACACGTGCTCCACTATGTTCATCGCAGCCTTATTTATAAGAGCCAGAAGCTGGAAAGAACCCAGATGCCCTTCAACAGAGGAATGGATACAGAAAATGTGGTACATCTACACAATGGAATATTACTCAGCTATCAAAAACAATGACTTTATGAAATTCGTAGGCAAATGGTTGGAACTGGAAAATATCATCCTGAGTGAGCTAACCCAATCACAGAAAGACATACATGGTATGCACTCATTGATAAGTGGCTATTAGCCAAAATGCTTGAATTACCCTAGATGCCTAGAACAAATGAAACTCAAGACGGATGATCAAAATTGAATGCTTCACTCCTTCTTTAAAAGGGGAACAAGAATACCCTTGGCAGGGAATAGAGAGGCAAAGATTAAAACAGAGACTGAAGGAACACCCATTCAGAGCCTGCCCCACATGTGGCCCATACATATACAGCCACCCAATTAGACAAGATGGATGAAGCAAAGAAGTGCAGACCGACAGGAGCCGGATGTACATCGCTCCTGAGAGACACAGCCAGAATACAGCAAATACAGAGGCGAATGCCAGCAGCAAACCACTGAACTGAGAGTAGGACCCCCGTTGAAGGAATCAGAGAAAGAACTGGAAGAGCTTGAAGGGGCTCGAGACCCCATATGTACAACAATGCCAAGCAACCAGAGCTTCCAGGGACTAAGCCACTACAAGACTATACATGGACTGACCCTGGACTCTGACCTCATAGGTAGCAATGAATATCCTAGTAAGAGCACCAGTGGAAGGGGAAGCCCTGGGTCCTGCTAAGACTGAACTAGTGTGGAACCAGTGAACTAGACTGTTGGGAGGAGGGCGGCAATGGGGGGAGGGTTGGAAGGGAACACCCATAGGAAGGGGAGGGGGGAGGGGGATGTTTGCCCGGAAACCGGGAAAGGGAATAAGACTCGAAATGTATATAAGAAATACTCAAGTTAAAAAAAAATGTAAAGAAGTTGCATTTTTCAGTCTTTGTACACGCCTATATAAATGAAGAATACATACAAAATACAGTTAGGTAAGTCTCCACTTTCAAGTAATTAGGCTGTATCAATGACAATTTTTCAGAGTGTAATGTTTATCCTTACGAAGATAACGAGGCTACACCAGGACATTATTAAATTTATAGGATTTTGTTTTAATGAGGGATGTAAAACATGAGAGATTGAAGAATATCAATTGATCTTTTTGCACATAGATGAAATTGGTTTTATGCATTTAGCAAATGGCATTTCAAGATATAGTAAAGTAGTTATTAGATAAAATTTATTTTTCAGTGAAATCTCAGTCTTAGTGTTTCTCCTTCAATTACAGACACTGTTCTAATACATATTCTAAAAAACATAGAATAAAACTTTTATTTTTATTAGAGATAGTCTTTACTACCATGACTTATTTTAACATATGAAGAAAGAAGTAAGCATTTGTTTCACAATTTTTTGCATTCTGGGCAAACAGAGGATTTTTTTCTTTTATTGGTTATTTTGTTTATTTACATGTCAAACATTATCCCCTTTACAGGTTTCCCCTCCAAACCCCCATCCCATACCCCGACCCCCTGCCGCCATGGGTGTGCTCTACCACTCACCCACCCAGTCCCTCCTGCCTCCTGACAGTGGCATTCCTCTACATTGGGGTATGAGCTTTCTCAGGACTAAGGGCAGCTCCTCCCTCTGATGCTCCACAAGGCCCATCCTCTGCTATATATGAGGCTGGAGATCTACTTTTCGCTCTATTATTGCAGCTCTTGTTGAGGTGTCAACATCCCACATGCAACTGAATAAATCTAATATTCTTTGGTAATTAAGACAAATAAAAACAAAGGATAAATAAAATAAACAAAACAAAGGTCCTGGGCAACATATGTACCAGTCTCTAACAGGTACTCAATTGTGGTTATGTTTCACAGTCTAGGAAGGGAAAGGAGAATTCTGACAACAATATTAACAACAAACAAATAAACAAAACAAAACTGTGTCACTTCTCCAAAGACAGGATTAGGTCATCTTCATTTCCTCATTTCCTATTTCCATTTCCTAATTAAGATACTTATAAGGTTTATCTATACTTATTGTAATTGGTCCCTTCTAATATTTGCATATTTAAATATATTAACATTTTTTTACATAGATTTCATTCATTCTTAATTTCCTCAGTTTACCCATTTGCAGTCATGATACAGCATCAAATATAACTGCTGGGATATTAAGGTGGACAACCAGGCCAAAATAAATTGTGTATATATTTTAAAAAATATATTTTTAAAATCTATTTGATCAGCCCTAGACAATTTTCCAATCAGGGCTTCATGGGTACAATTTGAAAAAAAATTGACCAACTAGATGACTATCCAATATTACTAAAGATTTATCCACTTTTACTGAAGGTTATTTTTAAAGAGAGAAAGACTTTTTTTTTCTTTTAGAATACAATAGAGTTTACTTAGAGCACAGGGAAGGGAGTAGTGGAGGTAGAGAGGGAGAAAGGCAGAGAAAGAGAGAGGGGAGAGAGGAAGATGGAGAGGGAGAGATAAAGCAAAGGAGTAGAGTCTAGCCATGAGCAGATGGAGAAAGAGGGAGAGAGGAATGGGGAGAGATAGGGAAGAGGGGACCAGAAGAGAGGAGAGTAAGAGCAAAAGACCAAGAGTAGGGCTAACAATTTTAAGTGAGTAACTATAGCCCATTAAGCTCTTTAAAGAAAGTTTAGGTAGGAAAAAGTTAATGAAGCCTGAGTCAATGGCAATCTAAGATTAATCAGAATGAATCAGAAAAATTTCTTGGAAAACTAGTCTTACTGAAATGATATTAGAAAAAAACTTAGTGTTACTGAAATGATACTATATCATTTACCTATGCCCTTGTAAGATTTTATTATATGCACAAGCCAGAGCTCATAAGAAGAGTAGAACTAATAACACTGGGAACTTAACCTCTAAATATGACTGCTTAGAACAGGGAGGAATATAAAACTCAAGGCCAAATTACAGACAAGTAAACAAATACAGAAAAAAATAATTGGTTTAGATTAGAGAAGTTTTATTAAGAATTTGTAAAGAGAAAATCCACAACAGAATCCAGTTACTTACACACACACACATATATGTATATATATATATATATATATATATATATATATATATATATATATGAATTTAGGTCTTATCTTTAAATTAAACAGGCCCATATTTAGAGGGAGAACAATGAAACTGATAGCCTGGCTAAGTCTAAATTCAAAGGCCTTAGAATCTACTTAGTTTATGGCCATTTTTTTGAGAAAATGGCGATATCCTGGAATTGTTCTTGAAGTTTGGAAAACAAAGGCCAGAGAAACTGGAATTCTGGTGTTGAAACTTAGGATATAAGAATATCCCAGTTTTAATAGCTGTCAGGAAGAGAAATCTTAGTGAGACAGAAAGATGTAAAGGACAGTGGAGGGAGGGAGAAAAAAGAGAGAGACTATGAATATGATTTTTCTTTACCTTTTTCTTTTTTGAAGGCTTACTCCCACATTTAATGCAGAATGTTCAGTCTCAGTACAAATTTTGATCCCTTTGCTATAGAAAAATCTTCAAAAACATAAACACAAATGATGGCTAAATTACTTTTGGAATATTTTTAAGCCATTTAAGTGATTTTTAACATTAATTATTGCAATACTTGAATGCAAATTCACATACAATAAGAGCAGTAGGTAGTTTCATAGCATGACAAAGGTATAATCAAACAGTAATTATTAGAAACACAGGAGCCAAGATAAAAATTTAAATAACAAAATAATATTGGACCATCTGATATACATGAATAAACATAACCTTTCAAGAAACACTAACAATTGTCATCTTTTCAATTTATTAGCTCCTGACTTTTACCAACTAAGTTTAATTTCTCGTCTTGCTTATTATGAGCTTATTTACATTTTTCTGGACCTAGTTTGAGTAGTATATGTACTATGAAATAAATGAAAAACTAATTGGAACCATAGCATAGCCTTTTAAAAATAAAAGTTTTTAATTGCAAGACACAGTTTTGAAACTTTAGAGTAGAATACTTGTTTGTTAAGATTATTTTTAAATCCTTGCCTTCTCAAGTATTTCTCATGCACTTCTTCTTAATCATTCTCAACTGAATCATTTTCTTAGTTACTGTTTTATTGCTGTGAAGAAACACAATGACCAAGGAAACTTGTAAAGGAAAGCATTTAATTAGGGGCTTCCTTGCAATTTCAGAGGGTGAGGCCAAAGCCATCATAGCAGGGAGCATAGTAGTAGGCAGGCATTAACTTAGAGAAGTAACTAACGGCTTACATACATCTTTTTCAGCAGGCAGAAGGCAGAGAGAAAGAGAATAAGACTGTGTCTGATTTGAGTTTTTGAAACTACACAATCTACCCTCAGTGACACATCTCTAAAAAGGACATACCTCTTACTCTTTGCTTAATTGTCTACCAACTCAGATTAAGCTCTTAAACATAGTGAGTCTATAAGAGCCATTATCATTCAAATCACCACATTCATGTACAAATGTGGTCTGGAAATCATCTCTTTTTACCTTGATAAAAGTGCTGCTGTCATCCTGTTAGCTGCAATCCTAGGATTCACTACCTCTGTAAATCTTAACTAGTAATTTGTTCCATTTTCATATTTATTCACATTTTAAAGAAAATCTAATTATATCATTAGATCGAATTATGTCAGATAGTTTTCACACACACACACACACACACACACACACACACACACACACACACACATTGCTGAGGATGACCTTGAATTCCTCATCTTCCTATTGTAGTATAAGTACATATTCTTGTATTATAAGGAGAATGTTTTATTTCTTTTTACTGTTTTGTAAAATATTTCAAATAAAAATTAGCTATTAGCTGTGTCAAAGTAAAACTAACAGAATTGTGGTTAGAATGAGCATGTCTTCACAGATCTGGGACTGATATTTGAATTCAGTTTAATTTGTTATCTTGCTCTATCTCAACTCAAATACTCTGTATTATAAAAGAACAGATTAATTTAATATTAAAGCCAGTTTGAAGTTAGTAAATAAAGAAGAAGAAGAGGGTAAATAATAGTAAAGATATCTGAAAAAGATAATAGGAATAATACTATTAATGATATAGCTAAAAATAAGAACTATAATACATATAACTCTGGGTGAAAATTATACATACATTGGATTTTTTTTTTAAAATGATAATACTACTTCCAAGAGTCAAAGGTCATCTAACGAGAAAAGATGTCTAGGTATGAAAAGCTCTCCTTTGATTGTTTGGTCAAGGTTGTCCAAGAGACTCTTAAAATATGATATCCTATTGCTATTGTCCTTAGTGGCCTCCTAGTAGTGAAATGTAAGTCCCTATTGATGAAGTTGCCATGCAATTCAGATGTATGGCCCAGTGACCTCTGGGTGAGAACTGACTTGAAAGCCTACTCTTTCTGGATTAGCTTTCATGGTATCAGGAGGTCCCATGTAATCTTCCAAATCAGGAAAATGATCAGTAGTCCTAAACATTTACGATGGTCATGAACCAGAATAATAAGTTGCATGGCAAAATAACACTATGGGCATAATAGTGGCATGTAGACCTTGGCAGTATCCAATAGCTCTCTATTTTGATTTAAGACTTTGTGAATGAGAGGGAAACCATGCCTGTCCAAAAGTGAACTGAACAAGGACAACAACAGTGAATATGTTAAAGTGAAAAAGACTGCACAAAGAATTACAGAGAGTTTAGAGATGTTGAAAGGAAAAGTGTGGGAGTACTGGAAATCTAGCTAAGTACCCAGGACTAGGTAAAGCATGCATCATGGATGTAAACTTACAATTAACAGTGGATTCAACCACAAGAATCCTTAACTATATTATAAATATCTGTCCTTAAAGCCTCAGATACTCAGATAAGTATAGTGCTTTCTCCTAATCAAGGAGACAATTTCTTTTTGCAACAGACAGTGCCTATTATTATTAAAAAACAAAAACAAAAACAAAAACCAAAAAACAAAAAACTACAACGTAACAAAATGCATAGTTGTGGAACTCAATTCCAATAGATACATATGCACAACAGTTTTCAGCACCAAAGCCTCAAGGATCATTCAGGAAGAGAGCATAGGATGATTATAAAAGGATAAGGGAATTTTCTGTGATATGTGTCTCTGAGTAATTTTAGAGTTTATAGCCATAAACTCATACCATCATGACTATCCAAAAGTGAGCTGAACAAAGACAACAATGAGTATGTTAAAATGAAAAGGAAAAAGACCAGGGGTCCTGAAACCTACAAAAAGAACTCCTGAGAGTTTATGAATGTTCAGAGGAAATGTGTGAGATAGAAAAAGTTTTCCCCAGGGAAGAGCATAGCATTATATTATTCAATGCCCAAATGATTAGCCCAGAAACATGGGTATACAAGTAACATTATATAGATAGAGAAAGTTATATTTATGTATTTGGGAGTACACACACACACACACACACACACACACACACACACACAAACACACACCACCACCACCACCAATACCACAAAATAAGGAAAAATAGGACCCAAATTTTAAGAGAGAAAGGAGGATTATATTAGAGCATTTGGAGGGAGAATAGGAAAGGGTAAACTTTGATATGTCTATTATCATACCAAAAAGTAAAGAAATAAACTAATATTTTAATAGCATCAGTATTCTAATTGCATACCCTATTCATAGGATTGATGGACAGAAACAAAATAAATATACATGATC
Organism: Rattus norvegicus; assembly: GCF_021556685.1. Lineage (NCBI taxonomy): Eukaryota > Metazoa > Chordata > Mammalia > Rodentia > Muridae > Rattus > Rattus norvegicus. The sequence goes on from NC_141554.1 coordinate 90,451,518, forward strand.
TTAAACAAAGCAAGAATAATAAAGACTATCTTCATATCTTAGTGGAAAATAGTGAGAAACAAACACTGTGCTAGGTCTTTGGTAATTAGGAGACACATAAGCACGAATGGACATAGACAAAATGCTTGCCAATTTCTATCAGTGTGTTTGAGTTGTGATTACTAGCTGCTTAGTCAAACAATATAAGGGTTCCTGTGAACGTATTTGCTAGATATTATTAACATTTAAGTCAGTGGACATTGAATAAATGAGTGTGCCTTACTCAAGGACTTGAAGTCTTGAGGGCATTAATTAAGATTTTTCATGCAACAAGAAATTCTCCCCATGACTGGCAACTCAAAGACCCTGCAGTGTTTGTATTTGCTGCTCTGTTAAATTTACAGTCAACTCTGTAATATCAATTGTGTTAGTAACTGTTTTTCTATTGCTGCAACAAATAGCTGAGAGAAATCAACTTATACAGCAGACATTTTGTTTGCTTTATGGTTTCAGTTTTTGGCCACTGGGACTCCTGGATGAGTTGGAAGCTGGAAATAATTATGAGAATCATGTGGCATAACAATGGATTCCCCCTCAAGGAATATACAAGGAAGAAAGCAAGACAAAGACACACTCCCAGTGACATATTTCCTCCAGCTAGGTCAACCTTCCAAATATTTTAACACCACTAAACCATGCCAATGGTTTTATGAATCCTTCATTGGATTAACCCATCAATTGGGTCAAAGCTCTATTGATCCAGTCAGCTCTCATTAATTTGATCTATCAGCTGAGAAATGAGCCTTCAGCATAGAAGCCTTTTGTGGGAAGTAAGACTCAAGCCAAAAGAACAACTGTTAGCAGAACTTTACAATTTCCATTCTGTCCTTAGAATTTCAGGTTTGTCAGTACCCCCCCCACAAGCATATAAATAGTTGCCTTAAAAATAAATAGCTTTCTTAGTTGAAAGAATAAAAAATACAGCTAAGAAGTCAGAAGTTTAAAAATGCTAAAATGCTGTCTCACCCCTAAGAAGCCCTAAATACCTCAAATTCCAGACCCTGTTCTCTGACAGTAAGTAGGTAAAAGGTCACACTTCTTAAGACTGCTCTCTGTATGGAACTAGATGAAAGGGCATAAGATAAGCCCTTAAGTAAGTGATCTGGGCCTAGTAAGAAAACAGGAAGTTTCTCCCAGGAACTAGCTGACCATAAAGTTAGATTACAATCTTTTCTTTTTTTTTTTTTTTTTTTTGGTTCTTTTTTTTTCTGGAGCTGGGGACCCAGGGCCTTGTGCTTCCTAGGCAAGCGCTCCACCACTGAGCTAAATCCCCAACCCTGTTAGATTACAATCTTGAAAACAATCTTGAGAAGCAGGAAGTTTCTCCTTGTGATTTTTCACTGGTATTCTTGACATTTTCCAATGATGCCATCCCTACCTCCTTGGGTTGTGGCTTCTTCCTTTAAATACCCATTCTCCCAGCTACTTGGGGTAGAACTCCTCTACCCCTGCGTGGGATACAAGTCTCAACCCCAATGTACTGGTTCCTAGCAATAAAACTTGTATAATTACAGCAAGGACAGTCTCTTGAGAGTTCTTGGGGGTCGAATCATCCCGAGACTTGAGTGAGGGTCTCCCTGCTCAGTGGTCTTTCATAGTGTCTGTGGATTTTCTTGTCTCCATTTTCCTTATAATTCTTGTATCAATTCTCATTATCTGAACAATCCAGACTAACGTAAAACACAGCAAAGTTAACCTTTCAAAACTTAGCTATAACCTGATCTTGGTTCTTGTTTTCTAAAGTATATCATTCTCTCATATTTTGCAGACTTTTGCAGAGTTTTCTGTAACTGGTTTCTATGGGGGAAAATGCTGTGTATTTCTATAGAGAAATGCTTCTTGCAATATTTTCCGATTTTGGAAATCAATGTGTTTTTGAATCGAAATATAGCTATCCTAGAATATATTATGCTATAGTTGATCATTATTCCTTTTGCTTTCTTTTCACTTAGTGAAGCTTTTCCATTTAATTATTTTTATTTTATAGGTTTCCTTTAAATAGAACATTTGAGCAATTTTTATTTTACCTCCATTTTATATATTAAATTATAACTGATTATTTTCATTCTTGCATTGTGGTTAATAGTTTTGCTAAATATTTTATTTACCACATTATCTTCAAATATGTCAGTTTCCATGTAATATAAGAAACCAGAAATATAAATATACCCATTTATGTCCCTATGATAATGTACCATATAGTTTTTATACATGCAAATGTACTTCATTTCATAGTCTTTCTTTCTAAGTACTATATATTTTATTAAAAATTAAATGAGACAGAAAACAAATTCTTATCTATATAATTGCTATTTCTCACGTTCTTCCCTGTTTTGTATAGTTCTGTGTTTCAATTTGATTTCATTTTATTTATACTGGAAAGATTCCTATAGCATCTTTGTCTTTCAGTGTAAATTTGCTACAGACAAATTCTTTCAATGCCTGTGCATCTGAAAATTCCTTAGTCCATTGAATATTATCACTAGTATATAATTATAGGTTGATTTTTATTTCTTCCAATGTATTATTGTACTCTCTTCTTATTTGTTTTCTTTTGTTAAAATATCACTAATATTATTTTATATACATTGTGACTTTTATTATGTCTACCTTTAAGAGTGCCTTCTTTGTGGAGCTGGAGAATTGGCTTAGTGTATAAGAGCATTTGTCTTTGTAGAGGACTGTGTTTGACTCCTAGAACATTCAAATTAATATTTTCTTTATGATTTAGGAGAAATAGTAGGTGAAACGAAAATCCATAAAACAAGATTCTAAAGAAGGTAGAGAAAGGTTGGTCAGGATTTTATAGCTTAGCATCAGCCACTATTCTTTGAATGGATTACTTATTTGTGAACCTCAGTTATTTGGTAGTTGTCAGAGGAAATACAATAATGGGAAATTTTTAAATATATACTCAAATATATATCCATTTTTGCTTCTCTGTAACTAATTTTATTTTTTCCGTAAGAACTTTTATTTTTTGGCTTTGTTCTTTTTTATTTGATAATTTTTGTATTAAAATTTCAAGTGCTATCACCTTTCTGGATTTTCCCTCCAGAACACCCATCTCATCACCCTTACCCCTGCTTCTATAAGGATACTGCTCCTCCCACCCACTCACTCCCACATGGTGAGAACTTTATCAATTGGTGTAACAACAGTAAATATTGCAGTTCATTCTTAGTGTTTTTTGGCAGTTCTTTTCATTAAATATGCCTAGAAGATTCCTCCAAGGCAGGCACTCAACACATATGTCCTGATAACCTGCTTCTCTATGTAATGTCTCCTCCCTACAACTACAAAATAGGTGGGTCAAATTGAATTTTTTGTTATTTTCTGCATGTAAATTACTTGGCATATACATAATTTTTTCTATTTGAAGAAAGCATTTTCTTAATTTCAATTTTGTGTACCAACATGGTATAAAAGAAACAGTTCCCACAAGTTATACATATATATCCATATGTGTGCTGTGGCATAAACCACCCCTCCATATTTTTTAAGTAGTTTTCTTCTTGTTTGCTCAGAAGCCAAGACAGGTACCATTCTAGATATTTTCTAATACTAGTAAGAAAGCATTCAGTATTTCACCGTCAATTATGGTACCAGCTATGAATTTTTTATAGGTATTCTTTGTGATGTCTCCAGTTATTGAAATAATGGTAATGTTTTAAGCATAAAAAGATTAGATTATCATGATATATGTTTTACATCTACTAAGAGTAAAGGTTTTCTCTTCCTGTATTTTGTGGGTGTGATACTCTTTAATTACTGTCTGAATAAAAATATCATTTTGCATCTCATGGTAAATTTTACTTGACTTCAGACTACAATCTTTTTTACATGTTGCTGAGTATGAGTGGTTATTGTTTTTGTGGATTTTCACAAAACTTATGAATAATTTTGGTGTTTATTTTAAATATATTTATTTACTTTATCAGTAATGTAATAAATAGCCACATGGAATCACTTAGAACTTATTTGCTTTGATTTTCAAAGGTTATCCTAATAGAATTTTCTTGATTACTTTTATGTTTGGTAGTTCTCCAAAAGGAAAACCTATTGTGCCTGACCTTCACTTTCAGGGACGTTCTAAAATTTTCAATTCTAACTCACCTTATTTACTATCAGTTTCTTCATAATCTTCTAGTTCATCTATGTCAATTTCAGCATTCAGCATTTTTCTAAGCAATTATTGATAGCATTGGCTTATTAAATTGGTTATAATATGATTATTCAAATATTTTTGTAGTGACATTATATATCTAATTTCCTTCTTTGTTACTTTGCAATATTCTTTATTTAAAAATAATCCACAATTCTGTTTACATATTCACAAGTTATTAAAAATTCAGATGGTGGCTATAATAGTACACTGTATTGGTTTTCTGAAATTTGATTATTTTTAGTTATGAAAAGATGGGTAAAAGTCTTCACTGGGAAGTAAGACATTTTTCTAGAGTCTTGTATGAAATAGTTTTCATCTAAACCAAGCAGACTAGGGTAAATTATTTTGTATATTTAATTTGTTGAACATGTAAAAAGTACAGCAACATTAATATTAGCTAATAAAAATTAACTTTAAATATCTAATTTCTTACTTTAGTAAATTGATTGTTTTGCTTTGAGTGGGTTTCCTAAACTTTGTCATTTTCCTTTTGTTGTTATTGTTTGTATTTTTATTCTATTATTTGTATTCCTGTGTTTTAAGGTATGTTTACCACAAATTTTAAATTTTTTCATTGAAATTTCGTTATGTTTTGTCCTGGTTTTACTAGTCAGTTTATTTCTGCTTATATAGGTTTCATTCTTTTCCTCATTTTTCCAATACTATACAAGAGTTTAAATAATTTCAAAAGTATTTATATATAGCTTTTTATACATCAAATATACCTTGAATCTCTATACACCATTGAGAAGAATATGTGTGTTTTTTTTGTTTTGTATTTATTCATTTTATCTGTTTACATTTTAAATGTTATCCCCCTTCCTGGTCTCCCTTCCTCAAACCTCCATCACATTCCCCTGCTCTTTGCCTCTAGGAGGGTGATCCACCCCCAACTACCTACTCCCACCTTAACCCTCTAGCATCTCCCTTTGCAGGAGGACCAAGTCTCCACAGAACCAATTGGCTCGCTTCTACTGATGTTAGATAAGGCAGAACTCTGCTACATATGTAGCAGGAGCATCGGGACAGCCCATGCCTACTCTTTAAATGGCAGTTTAGTCTCTGGGAGCTCTGAGATGTGTGGTGAGTTGATATTGTTGTGTTTTTTTCCCCTATAGAATTGCAATGTACTTCATTCCCTTCAGCCCTTCCTGTAACATTTCCACTGGGGACCCAGGCTCAGGCTAATGGTTGGCTTTGGGTATCTACATCTGGCAGATGCTGGCAGAGACTCTCAGATATAACCTTTTGTCTTCAGGCATTTCTTGCCATCAGGTAAAGTGCTGGGATTTGGTGTCTGCACATGGGATGGATCCCGAGGTGAGGCAGTCTGTGGATAGCCTTTCCTTTAGTCTCTGCTCCATTTTTGACCCTAAATTTCCTTTAGAGAGACTCTATGTCAAAAAATTGAGATGAGTTACTGGCCCTTTCCCAGTATTGGGTGTCATATGAATCTACTAGAGGTGGTCTGTTCAGGTTCTAGCTCTTCCTTGTTGGGTACTGTCATCCATATTGGGTCCCTGGACCCTCTCTGATCCCTGATACTTTCTAGTGATAAGTACCACATTCCCTACAGATGAATTTTTATTAGGTTTTTATCATTCTCTTATTTTCTTTGTTGGGTCTTTATGTGGTTTAAGTATAAGCTTATTTGTGCCTTCATAGAAGGAATTGGGTGGTGTTCCTCTTGTTTCTATTTTGTGGACTAGTTTGGACAGTATTTGTATGAGGTCTTCTATGAAGATCTAATAGAATTCTGCACAAAAACCCATCTGGTCCTGGCCTATTTTTGGTTGGAAGACTTTTAATAACTTTGTATTCCTTTAGGAGTTATGGGATTGTTTAGATGGTTATCTGATCCTGATTTAACTTTGGTACCTGGTATTTGTCTAGAAAATTGTCCATTTCCTCCAGATTTTCCAGTTCTCTTGAATATAGGCTTTTGTATTAGGAACTGATGATTTTTTTGAACTTCCTCAGATTCTGTTGTTATGTCTCCCTTTTCATTTCTGATTTTGTTAATTTGGATACTGTCTCTTTTCTCTCTGGATAGTCTGGCTCAGGGTTTATCGATCTTGATTTTCTCCAAGAACCAGCTCCTGGTTTTGTTGATTCTTTGTATAGTCCTTTTTGTTTCTACTTGACTGATTTCAGCCCTGAGTTTGATTATTTCTTTTCTTCTACTCCTCTCAGGTGCATTTCTTTCTTTTTATTCTCGAGCTTTTAGGTGTGCTGTCAAGCTGCTGATGGAAAGCTGCTCCTGTTTCCTTTTTGTAGGCACTCATAGCTATGAATTTTCTTCTTAGCACTGCTTTCATTGTGTCCCATAGGTTTGGGTATGCTGTTCCTTTATTATCATTAAACTCTAAAAAGTCTTTAATTTCTTTATTTCTTCCTTGACCAAGTTATCCTTGAGTAGAGCGTTGTTCTATGTCAATGTATATGTGGGCTTTCTGTTGTTTTTGTTGTTATTGAAGACAAGCTTTAGGTCATGGTGATCTGATAGGATGCATGGGATTATTTCAATATTCTTCTTGAGGCCTGTTTTTTGACTGATTATATGGTCGATTTTGGAGAAGGTATCATGAGATGCTGAGAAGAAGGTATATTCTTCTGTTTTAGGATGAAATGTTTTATAAATATCTGTTAAGTCCATTTGGTTCATAACTTATGTTAGTTTCTATATGTCTCCTTTTAATTTCTATTTCCATGATATGTACGTTGATGATAGTGGGGTGAGAAAATCTTCTACTATTATTATGTGAGGTGTAATGTGTGCTTTGAGCTTTAGTAAGGTTTCTTTTATGAATGCAGATGCCCTTGCATTTGGAGCATAGATATTTAGCATTGAGAGTTCATCTTGATGGATTTTTCATTTGATGAATATGAAGTGTCCTTCTTTATCTTTTTTGATAACTTTCGGTTGAAATTTGATTTTATTTGTTATAAGAATAGCTACTCCAGATTGTTTCTTTTTACCTTGAGGGAGTGTCTGTCTATGTCTCTAAGCTGTGTTTCCTATATGCAGGAAAATGCTGGGTCCTCTTTATGTATCCAGTCTTTTTGTCTATATCTTTTTATTGGGGAATTGAGTCCATTGATGTTAAGAGATATAAAGAAATAGTGATTCTTGTTTCCTGTTATTTTTGTTGTTGGAGGCGGAATTATGTTTGTGTGTCTCTCTTCTTTTGGTTTTGTTGCAAGGTGATTATTATTTTTTATTTTTATAGGGTGTAGTTTCCCTCTTTGTATTGAAAATTTCCATCAGTTATACTTTGTAGGGTTGGATTTGTAGAAATATATTTTGTAAATTTGATTTGTCATGTAATGTCTTGGTTTAGGGAAATGACATCCTTCAAAATACGCACAAATAACGTAAAATATCTCAGTGTGACTCTAACTAAACAGTAAAAGTAAAAGGTCTCTGTGACAAGAACTATAAATCTCTGAAGAAAGAAATTAAAGAAGATCTAAAAAGATGGAAAGACCGCACATGCTCATGGATTGGCAGGATTAATATAGTAAAAATGGCCATTTTGCCAAATGAAATCTACAGATTCAATGTAATCCCTATCAAAATTCTAACTCAATTCTTTATAGAGATAGAAAGAGCAATTTGCAAATCCATTTGGAATAACAATAACAACAACAATTACAACAACAAAAACAACAAAAAAAACAGGATAGCAAAAACCATCCTCAACAATAAAATAAATTCTAGGGGAATTGCAAATAGCCCCTAACCCAAAGTATCTAGGAAATCCAGGACACAATGAGAAGATCAAACCTAAAGATAATATGTATAGAAGAGAGTGAAGACTCCTAGCATGAAGGATCAGTAAATATCTTCAACAAAATTATAGAAGAAAACTTCCTTGACCTAAAGAAAGAGATGGAGACACCGTCGGAACCTGAAGGAAACAGACCAGATAAACAGTTCTCTGCACCCAAATCCCGTGGGAGGGAGAGCTAAATCTTCAGAGAGGCAGATAAGCCTAGGAAACCAGAAGAGACTGCTCTCTGTACATACATCTCGGACGCCAGAGGAAAACACCAAAGGCCATCTGGAAGCCTGGTGCACTGAAGCTCCCGAAAGGGGCGGCACAGGTCTTCCTGGTTGCTGCCGCCACAGAGAGCCTGTAGGCAGCACCCCGCGAGCAAACTTGAGCCTCGGGACCACACGTAAGACCAACTTTTCTGCTGCAAGAAAGCTGCCTGGTGAACTCAAGACACAGGCCCACAGGAACAGCTGAAGACCTGTAGAGAGGAAAAACTACACGCCCGAAAGCAGAACACTCTTTCCCCATAACTGACTGAAAGGGAGGAAAACAGGTCTACAGCACTCCTGACACACAGGCTTATAGGACAGTCTAGCCACTGACAGAAATAGCAGAACAAAGTAACACTAGAGATAATCTGATGGCGAGAGGCAAGCGCAGGAACCCAAGCAACAGAAACCAAGACTACATGGCATCATCGGAGCCCAATTCTCCCACCAAAACAAACATGGAATATCCAAACATACCAGAAAAGCATGATCTAGTTTCAAAATCATATTTGAAAATGATGCTGGAGGACTTCAAGAAAGACGTGAAGAACTCCCTTAGGGAAACACAGGAAGACATTAATAAACAAGTAGAAGCCTACAGAGAGGAATCGCAAAAATCCCTGAAAGAATTCCAGGAAAACACAATCAAACAGTTGAAGGAATTAAAAATGGAAATAGAAGCAATCAAGAAAGAACACATGGAAACAACCCTGGATATAGAAAACCAAAAGAAGAGACAAGGAGCTGTAGATACAAGCTTCACCAACAGAATACAAGAGATGGAAGAGAGAATCTCAGGAGCAGAAGATTCCATAGAAATTATTGACTCCACTGTCAAGGATAATGTAAAGCAGAAAAAGCTACTGGTCCAAATCATACAGGAAATCCAGGACTCAATGAGAAGATCAAACCTAAGGATAATAGGTATAGAAGAGAGTGAAGACTCCCAGCTCAAAGGACCAGTAAATATCTTCAACAAAGTCATAGAAGAAAACTTCCCTAACCTAAAAAAAGAGATACCCATAGGCATACAAGAAGCCTACAGAACTCCAATAGATTGGACCAGAAAAGAAACACCTCCCGTCACATAATAGTCAAAACACCAAAAGCACAAAATAAAGAAAGAATATTAAAAGCGGTAAGGGAAAAAGGTCAAGTAACATATAAAGGCAGACCTATCAGAATCACACCAGACTTTTCGCCAGAAACTATGAAGACCAGAAGATCCTGGAATGATGTCATACAGACCCTAAGAGAACACAAATGCCAGCCCAGGTTACTGTATCCTGCAAAACTCTCAATTAACATAGATGGAGAAAGCAAGATATTCCATGACAAAACCAAATTTACACAATATCTTTCTACAAATCCAGCACTACAAAGGATAATAAATGGTAAAGCCCAACATAAGGAGGCAAGCTATACCCTAGAAGAAGCAAGAAACTAATCGTCTTGGCAACAAAACAATGAGAAGAAAAGCATACAAACATAACCTCACGTCCAAATATGAATATAACAGGAAGCAATAATCACTATTCCTTAATATCTCTCAACATCAATGGCCTCAACTCCCCAATAAAAAGACATAGATTAACAAACTGGATACGCAACGAGGACCCTGCATTCTGCTGCCTACAGGAAACGCACCTCAGAGAGAAGGACAGACATTACCTCAGAGTGAAAGGCTGGAAAACAACTTTCCAAGCAAATGTTCGGAAGAAGCAAGCTGGAGTAGTCATTCTAATATCAAATAAATCAATTTTCAACTAAAAGTCATCAAAAAAGATAAGGAAGGACACTTCATATTCATCAAAGTAAAAATCAACCAAGATGAACTCTCAATCCTAAATACCTATGCCCCAAATACAAGGGAACCTACATATGTAAAAGAAACCTTACTAAAGCTCAAAACACACATTGCACCTCACACAATAATAGTGGGAGATTTCAACACCCCACTCTCATCAATGGACAGATCATGGAAACAGAAATTAAACAGAGACGTAGACAGACTAAGAGAAGTCATGAGCCAAATGGACTTAACGGATATTTATAAAACATTCTATCCTAAAGCAAAAGGATATACCTTCTTCTCAGTTCCTCATGGTACTTTCTCCAAAATTGACCATATAATTGGTCAAAAAACAGGCCTCAACAGGTACAGAAGGATAGAAATAATCCCATGCATGCTATCAGACCACCACGTCCTAAAGCTGGTCTTCAATAACAAAAAGGGAAGAATGCCCACATATACTTGGAAATTGAACAATGCTCTACTCAATGATAACCTGTTCAAGGAAGAAATAAAGAAAGAAATTAAAAACTTTTTAGAATTTAATGAAAATGAAGATACAACATACTCAAACTTATGGGACACAATGAAAGCTGTGCTAAGAGGAAAACTCATAGCGCTGAGTGCCTGCAGAAAGAAACAGGAAAGAGCATATGTCAGCAGCTTCACAGCACACCTAAAAGCTCTAGAACAAAAAGAAGCAAACACACCCAGGAGGAGTAGAAGGCAGGAAATAATCAAACTCAGAGCTGAAATCAACCAAGTAGAAACAAAAAGGACCATAGAAAGAATCAACAGAACCAAAAGTTGGTTCTTTGAGAAAATCAACAAGATAGATAAACCCTTAGCCAGACTAACGAGAGGACACAGAGAGTGCGTCCAAATTAACAAAATCAGAAATGAAAAGGGAGACATAACTACAGATTCAGAGGAAATTCAAAAAATCATCAGATCTTACTATAAAAACCTATATTCAAAAAAATTTGAAAATCTTCAGGAAATGGACAATTTCCTAGACAGATACCAGGTATCGAAGTTAAATCAGGAACAGATAAACCAGTTAAAGAACCCCATAACTCCTAAGGAAATAGAAGCAGTCATTAAAGGTCTCCCAACCATAAAGAGCCCAGGTCCAGACGGGTTTAGTGCAGAATTCTATCAAACCTTCATAGAAGACCTCATACCAATATTATCCAAACTATTCCACAAAATTGAAACAGATGGAGCCCTACCGAATTCCTTCTACGAAGCCACAATTACTCTTTTTTTTTTATTTTATTTTTTTTTTTGATTTTTTTTTTTATTAACTTGAGTATTTCTTATATACATTTCGAGTGCTATTCCCTTTCCCGGTTTCCGGGCAAACATCCCCCTCCCCCCTCCCCTTCCTTATGGGTGTTCCCCTCCCAACCCTCCCCCCATTGCCGCCCTCCCCCCATAGACTAGTTCACTGGGGGTTCAATCTTAGCAGGACCCAGGGCTTCCCCTTCCACTGGTGCTCTTACTAGGATATTCATTGCTACCTATGAGGTCAGTGTCCAGGGTCAGTCCATGTATAGTCTTTAGGTAGTGGCTTAGTCCCTGGAAGCTCTGGTTGCTTGGCATTGTTGTACTTTTGTGGTCTCGAGCCCCTTCAAGCTCTTCCAGTTCTTTCTCTGATTCCTTCAATAGGGGACCTATTCTCAGTTCAGTGGTTTGCTGCTGGCATTCGCCTCAATATTTGCTGTATTCTGGCTGTGTCTCTCAGGAGCGATCTACATCCGGCTCCTGTCGGTCTGCACTTCTTTGCTTCATCCATCTTGTCTAATTGGGTGGCTGTATATGTATGGGCCACATGTGGGGCAGGCTCTGAATGGGTGTTCCTTAAGTCTCTGTTTTAATCTTTGCCTTATCTAAATATATATCTAAACCACACAAAGACACAACATAGAAAGAGAACTTCAGACCAATTTCCCTTATGAATATCGACACAAAAATACTCAACCAAATTCTGGCAAAACGAATCCAAGAGCACATCAAAACAATCATCCACCATGACCAAGTAGGCTTCATCCCAGGCATGCAGGGATGGTTTAATATACGGAAAACCATCAACGTGACCCATTATATAAACAAACTGAAAGAACAAAACCACATAATTATTTCATTAGACGCTGAGAAAGCATTTGAGAAAATTCAACACACCTTCATGATAAAAGTCCTGGAAAGAATAGGAATTCAAGGCCCATACCTGAACATAGTAAAAGCCATATACAGCAAACCAGTTGCTAACATTAAACTAAATGGAGAGAAACTTGAAGCAATCCCACTAAAATCAGGGACTAGACAAGGCTGCCCACTCTCTTGCTACTTATTCAATATAGTTCTTGAAGTTCTAGCCAGAGCAATCAGACAACAAAAGGATTTCAAGGGGATACAGATTGGAAAAGAAGTGGTCAAAATATCACTATTTGCAGATGATATGATAGTATACTTAAGTGATCCCAAAATTTCCACCAGAGAACTACTAAAGCTGATAAACAACTTCAGCAAAGTGGCTGGGTATAAAATTAACTCAAATAAAACAGTTGCCTTCCTCTATACAAAAGAGAAACAAGCCGAGAAAGAATATGGGAAATGACACCCTTCATAACTGACCCAAATAATATAAAGTACCTCGGAGTGACTTTAACCAAGCAAGTAAAAGATCTGTACAATAAAAACTTCAAGACACTGAAGAAGGAAATTGAAGAAGACCTCAGAAGATGGAAAGATCTCCCATGCTCATGGATTGGCAGGATTAATATAGTAAAAATGGCCATTTTACCAAAAGCAATCTACAGATTCAATGCAATCCCCATCAAAATACCAATCCAATTCTTCAAAGAGTTAGACAGAACAATTTGCAAATTCATCTGGAATAACAAAAAACCCAGGATAGCTAAAGCTATCCTCAACAATAAAAGGACTTCAGGGGGAATCACTATCCCTGAACTCAAGCAGTATTACAGAGCAATAGTGATAAAAACTGCATGGTATTGGTACAGAGACAGACAGATAGACCAATGGAATAGAATTGAAGACCCAGAAATGAACCCACACACCTATGGTCACTTGATTTTTGACAAAGGAACCAAAACCATCCAATGGAAAAAAGATAGCATTTTCAGCAAATGGTGCTGGTTCAACTGGAGAGCAACATGTGGAAGAATGCAGATCGATCCATGCTTATCACCCTGTACAAAGCTTAAGTCCAAGTGGATCAAGGACCTCCACATCAAACCAGACACACTCAAACTAATAGAAGAAAAACTAGGGAAACATCTGGAACACATGGGCACTGGAAAAAATTTCCTGAACAAAACACCAATGGCTTAAGCTCTAAGATCAAGAATCGACAAATGGGATCTCATAAAACTGCAAAGCTTCTGTAAGGCAAAGGACACTGTGGTTAGGACAAAACGGCAACCAACAGATTGGGAAAAGATCTTTACCAATCCTACAACAGATAGAGGCCTTATATCCAAAATATACAAAGAACTCAAGAAGTTAGACCGCAGGGAAACAAATAACCCTATTAAAAATGGGGTTCAGAGCTAAACAAAGAATTCACAGCTGAGGAATGCCGAATGGCTGAGAAACACCTAAAGAAATGTTCAACATCTTTAGTCATAAGGGAAATGCAAATCAAAACAACCCTGAGATTTCACCTCACACCAGTGCGATTGGCTAAGATCAAAAACTCAGGGGACAACAGATGCTGGGGAGGATGTGGAGAAAGAGGAACACTCCTCCATTGTTTGTTGGATTGAAACTGGTACAACCATTCTGGAAATCAGTCTGGAGTATCCTCAGAAAATTGGACATTGAACTGCCTGAGGATCCAGCTATACATCTCTTGGGCATATACCCAAAAGATGCCCCAACATATAAAAAAGACACGTGCTCCACTATGTTCATTGCAGCCTTATTTATAATAGCCAGAAGCTGGAAAGAACCCAGATGCCCTTCAACAGAGGAATGGATACAGAAAATGTGGTACATCTACACAATGGAGTATTACTCAGCTATCAAAAACAACGACTTTATGAAATTCGTAGGCAAATGGTTGGAACTGGAAAACATCATCCTGAGTGAGCTAACCCAATCACAGAAAGACATACAAGGTATGCACTCATTGATAAGTGGCTATTAGCCCAAATGCTTGAATTACCCTTGATGCCTAGAACAAATGAAACTCAACACTGATGATCAAAATGTGAATGCTTCACTCCTTCTCTAAAAGGGGAACAAGAATACCCTTGGCAGGGAAGAGAGAGGCAAAGATTAAAACAGAGACTGAAGGAACACCCATTCAGAGCCTGCCCCACATGTGTCCCATACATATACAGCCACCCAATTAGACAAGATGGATGAAGCAAAGAAGTGCAGACCGACATGAGCCGGATGTAGATCAGTCCTGAGAGTCACAGCCAGAATACAGCAAATACAGAGGCGAATGCCAGCAGCAAACCACTGAACTGAGAATAGGACCCCCGTTGAAGGAATCAGAGAAAGAACTGGAAGAGCTTGAAGGGGCTCGAGACCCCATATGTACAACAATGCCAAGCAACCAGAGCTTCCAGGGACTAAGCCACTACCTAAAGACTATACATGGACTGACCCTGGACTCTGACCTCATAGGTAGCAATGAATATCCTAGTAAGAGCACCAGTGTAAGGGGAAGCCCTGGGTCCTGCTAAGACTGAACCCCCAGTGAACTAGACTGGTGGGGTGAGGGCGGCAATGGGGGGAGGGTTGGGAGGGGAACACCCATAAGGAAGGGGAGGGGGGAGGGGGATGTTTGCCCGGATACCGGGAAAGGGAATAACACTCGAAATGTATATAAGAAATACTCAAGTTAATAAAAAAAATAAAATGTAAAAAAAAAAAGAAAGAAAGAGATGCCCATAAACATAAAAAATGCCTACAGAATCCAAGGAGATTGAACCAGAAAATAAATTCCTCTCATCACATAATAGTCAAAACATTTAATAAATGAAACAATAAAAGAATATCAAAAGCAGTTAGGGATAAATGTCATGTCACATATAAATGCAGACCCATCAGAATTACACCAATCAGTGCTTTTAATATTACTATAAATAAGGGTATTTATCTTTGGTATTTTGTAATTTGTTTGGTATATTTTGGTTGCATGTATCATCTTGAAAATTAGTATGTATCTTTTTACCTTAAGTAATTACCTTTCAAATTTATCTTTATAACTTTAACTTTATTAATTAATAACTTTAAAAACAGTTTGTTTTTTTTAGATCATTTTTACAATAGTTCCTTCCCATATTTTGATATAAATATTTATTTCACAGTATATTTTGAGGTTTTCTAAATTTCTATGTAGGAGTACATCTCAAATATAGGCTCTCACCTGTGGGCAAGAGAATGTACATCTAAACAGTTGATTTAACAGCACATTCTGTATTTTTAAACATCTACAACAAAAATTCTTAACTCATTTTATACCTTGTCTGGGCACATTCAGAAATTCCTTCATTATACCAATGAATGGAAAAAAGGAAATGACACACTTAGATCCTTGGTGAGTTTTTGAAAAAAAAAAAAAAAATATATATATATATATATATATATATACATACCTATGGCTTGGGTAGTTTCATGTATGTCCTTCATGTAAAAAAGTTCCAGTATTTTCTAGATCAAAAGCATAGTGTATCATTTCCAAAGGTCAGCTCACATACCATAAAAGAAGCATTGATGTACTTGTTTATACACATGTTATATGGACTTGAATTAACATTGCTATAATTAGTAATTTATATAAGCTTCTGTGTTTAAGAAATCCAAAAAAGGAATACAAAAATTGCTAAGTACAAAAATAGTTTCTTAATATCATAATTTCTAAATTGCATACTTTTAAATAGAGCCAATATTTAATCAAAAGCATGTGCTTATATTTTGAGTTCTTAACATTTTGTACAAGTATAATGGATAACTGATTTGCTTTCTTTCTCTAAAAACTGCAGACTTCTCCAGGTCCTTCAGTCTGAAAAGCAGATAATGAACACTGCCTGGTTGCCGAATCCACAATCCATATTCCTTAGCATAAGGAAACACAGACTCTGCAAAAGCATTTCACAAAACCCTCAGGTGACAAAGATCTGATTTGGCTCCTATAGTTAATTAGAGACAAGATTGACAGTCTTCTACCCAAGACTTACCATTCTATATCTGCTTTAAGGTAATTCCATAAATAGCCATCTCAATGTAAAGGAAAACTAAAATGTTTAGAAAGGTAATTTAATGTGCAGAAGAATCTCCCCTCAACATACATTAATTTTTATTGGATTTTTTTATTTACATTTCAAATATTACTCCTTTTTCTGATTTCCTGTCCACAAGTCCTCAATTCCTTCCCTCTCCCCTTCCTATATAAGGGTTTTACCCTCCCAATTAGTGCCCCTTCCCGACTCCCCCTTATATTCCCCTACACTGGGGGCCCAACCTTGGCAGGACAAAGAGCTTCTCCTGTTTTTGGTGCCCAACATGGTCATTCTCTGCTACTTATGCAGCTGGAGCCATGAGTCAGTCCATGTTTAGTCTTTGGGTAGTGTTTTGGTCCCTGGGAAATCTGGTTGGTTGGCATTGTTGTTCTTATGGGGTTGCAAGCCCCTTCAGCTCTTTCAATCCTTCCTCCAATTCCCTCAATGGGTGTCCCTTTCTCAGTTCAGTGGTTTGCTCCTAGCAATCACCTCTGTATTTGACATGCTATGGCTATATCTGACAGGAGGCATCTATATGTGATTCCTGTCAGCTCCAAACTTTACCTCTATATTCCCTCCTATGGATATTTTTGTTTCCCCTTTTAAGAAGGAGTGGAAGCATTCACATTTTGGTCATCCTTCTTGAGCTTCCTGTGGTCTGTGCATTACATCTTGGGTAATTCGAGCATTTGGGCTAATATCCACTTATCATTGAGTACATACCATGTGTGTTTTTTTTGTGATAAGGTTACCTCATTCAGGATGATATTTTGAGTTCATTCCATTTGCCTATGAATTTCATGAAGTCATTGCTTTTGATTGCTGCGTAGTATTTTATTATGCAGATGTACCATATTTTTGGAATCTACTCCTCTGTTGAAGGGCATCTGGGTTCTTTCCAGCTTCTGGCTATTATAAATAAGGCTGCTATGAACATAATAGAACATGTGTCTTTGCTGTATGTTGGAGCATATTTGGTTATATGCCCAGGAAATGTATAGCTGTGTCCTCAGGTAGTGCAGTGTCAAATTTTCTGAGGAACCTCCAGAATGATTTCCAGAGTGGTTGTACCAGTTTGCAATCCCACCAATAATGGAGGAGTGTTCTTCTTTCTCTATATCCTTGCCAGCATCTGCTGTCACTTGAGTTTTTGATTTTAGCCCTCCTGACTGGTGTGAGGTGGAACCTCAGGGTTATTTTGATATGTATTTCCTTTATAACTAAGGATCTTGAGCATTTCTTAGGTATTTCTCACCCATTCTTTCTTCCTCAGCTGAGAATATTTTGTTTAGCTCTGTACCAATTTTTTAGTGGGGTTATTTGACTTTCTGGAATCTAACTTCTTGAGTTCTTTGTATATTTTGGATATTAGTCCTTTATCAGAGGTAGGATTCGTAGAGATCTTTTCCCAATCTGTTGGTTGCCATTTTGTCCTAATGACAGTGTTCTTTGCCTTACAGAAGCTTTGCAGTTTTATGAGGTCCCATTTGTCAATTCTTGATCTTAGAGTATAAGCCATTGGTGTTTTGTTCAGGAAACTTTCCCCAGTTCCCATGTGTTCAAGACTCTTCCCCACTTTTTCTTCTATTAGTTTGAGTGTATCTGGTTTGATGTGGAGGTCCTTGATCCACTTGAACTTAAGCTTTTTACAGGGCTATAGGAATGTGTTGATCTGCATTCCTCTATATGCTGACCTCCAGTTGAACCAGCAATATTTGTTGAAAATGTTATCTTTCTTCCACTGGATGGTTTTAGCTCCTTTGTCAAAGATCAAGTGACCATAGGTGTGTGGGTTCATTTCTGGGTCTTCAGTTCTGTTCTACTGATCTTTCTACCTGTCTCTGTACGGATACCATGCAGTTTTAAATCACTATTGCTCTGTAATAAAACTTGACGTCAGGGATGATGATTTCCCCAAAGTTCTTTTATTGTTTTGGATGTTTTTTGCTTTCCTGTAATTTTTGTTATTCCAAATGAATTTCCAAATTGTTCTTTCTAACTCTATGAAGAATTGATTTGGAATTTTGATGGGGATTGCATTGAATCTGTAGAATGGTTTTGGTAAAATATCTATTTTTACTATATTAATCCTGCAATCCATGAGCATGTGAGTTCTTTCAATCTTCTGAGATCTTCTTCAATTTCTTTCTTCAGAGACTTGAAGGTATTCTCATAGAGATCTTTCCCTTTCTTGGTTAGAGTCACACTGAGTTATTTTATGATATTTGGAAATATTGAGAAAGGTGTCCTTTCCTTAATTTCTTTCTCAGTTTGTTTATACTTTGAGTAGAGAAAGGCTACTGATTTATTTGAGTTAATTTTATATGCAACCACTTTGATGAAGTTGTTCTGAGGTTTAGTAGTTCTCTGTTGGAACTTTTGGGTCACTTAAGTGTACTATCATATAATCTGCAAATAGTGATATTTTGACTTCTTCCTTTCCAATTTGTATCTCTTTGACCTCCTTTCATTGTCTAATTTCTCTGACTAGAACTTTGAGTACTATAGTGAATAAGTAAGAGAGAGTGGGCAGCCTTGTCTAATCCTTCATTTTAGTAGGATTGCTTCAATTTTCTATTTATTTACTTTCATGTTAGCTACTGGTTTGCTGTATGTACAAACATTATTTCTAATTAATGAAAGTAAATGTACTAAGACATTGATTTCCTTTACAGGATATTTTTGAATATTTAAAAAAGTTAGTTACAGTGTCATGGGAACAGGAAGGCTCCGCAGAATCAATATGGTTGTTCTTAGCTGTGACTCATGGCATTGTGAACAGGGAACTTGCAGCTGCAGCAAGAGATACCAACCCATCCACAAACCTTTGGACCTAAAATTTACCCTGACTAAAAGTAGTTAATTGAAAGAGGGATGGAACATAACCTGAGGTAATGGGTAACCAATAGCCATCCCAACTTAATCCACGTCATATAGCCAAGCACCAATCCCTGACAGTATTAATAATACAATCTCAGGCTTGCAGACAGAAGCCTGGCATGGCTGTCATCTGAAAGACTTCACCCAGCAGCTGACTCAAATAGATACAGAAATCCACAGCCTAACAGTAATTGGAGCTAGAGAACTCCAGAAGGATAGGAAGGATTTCTGTTTTCTAAAGAGGATAGAAATTCCACAGGAGACCCACATTGTCAACCAATCTGGACCTTTGGGGCTCTCTCAGAGACTGAACCGCCAACCAAAGAACATACGTGCGCTAGACTTAGGCCTCCCTGTATGTGTATAGCAGATATCCAGGTTGGTCTTCATGTGGTTCTTCAATAACTGTAGCAGGTAGTGTCCCAAAAGCTGTTGCTTGTACATGGGATATGTACTAGGTGGGCGGGACTCAGTGGGAGAGGATGTGCTTAGCCTCAGAGAGACTTGAAATACCAGAGTGGTGTCTACCCACTCAGGTCCCATTCATGCAGAGAAGAATGGGGGGGGGGATGCAGAAAGGATAAGCTGTGACAGGGATGGGGTATGTAAGCAGGATGTTAAAAACAAAGATAAAATAATTCTGAGAAATAAGTTCACCAAAAAAAGTAATTCTGTGGGTGTAAGAGTAAAATTATTTTCAATAAGCATTCCTACTGCCATGTCCACCTAAAATAAAGACTTCTGAGATCCAGAGATAGGAAATTAGATTTATATAACTACAAATCGTATGTTCTTTGACTTTTCTCCCTATTTACTAGTTCAAATCTAATGTCTCAGTATAACTTATTTTTGTATGTCATATATTTATACATATGCAGGAAATAGTTATAAATAATTTTTTTACTTTTTTTTCAAAATTAAATAGCAAAATTGATTTCCTATAAATCTCTTTCAACAGTCAATGATAGAAAAAACATCTTTCATATTTTTCTCTTAACATTTATTAGTCCTAGACTAAACTCCAGCATCATTTTTATCAATATTCATGTAAAAATAAGTCTATCATAGGTCTTCATTATGAAATGAATTAAACATTTAAATGTTTCAGTACACTAGTATTTAAACTTAAGTATTTTATAAAATTAAATAACATTATCACATTTATGCAAAATAATAAAAAGTAAAATAAATTATTCTGAAATAAATGTGGAATTGTGTGTTAATGTGATGTCAGAAGATAACTTAGATACAAGAATAAACATAACCACATAATATTGTACCATATACTGTAGAACTAGTATGATGTATTGATATTCAATTATAAACTTAATTCTAATGTAGTAATAGCTTCTATTATTTCAGAATGTTAGAAGTAGACTCGCATCACTGTCCTTTTCCCTTTCTTTCCTGTGCACTCTCCTAATTACCTTCATTCAAACTTCTCCAATGCCTTCCCAACTCTCAAATAGATAGCTTCTATTTCTTTGGTTATTCTTACTACATTCATATATATGGTTATACATGTGCTTATGTGTATATATTATTACATAATGCATATGCATATGAGTATGTACAATGCAGTATTCACACATGCATGACCTTGTTTCTGTTGTTCATGTGTATATAGAATTAATGCTGACCATTGTGTTTTGGGTTACCTTGACCAAGCATTCCAAAGGATTTTTGGATATTGAACACACACAGAGAAGTGGGCAATCACACATATGGATGCACATATCTATTCTGTATAATTTTAAGTAAATATAAAACAATATGGTATTTTATGCTTTATGAAGCTACTTTTGTGTTACTTGTCCTTCATTCCTCCTTTTTCTATATTGACTTCCTGACCTCTTCATTAATTTCAGTCCCCTCCTCTTTATTTTGATTCACACATCATATTACCTGTACCTTTCTATTCCCATAATCAAACTGTCACCAAAAGCTATGGTCCCTTTATACTTTTTGTAGTTCCTGTGGTTCTCAAAGTTGTATACTTATAACTGAAGTTTTAGAACTATAAACAGCACACAACAGACAACATACAATGTATTTTTGGGCCTGGGTTACCTCACTTGATGTGATCTTTTTTTATTCCATCTATTAGCCTGCCAAGCTCAAGATTTCACTTTGCTTTAGAGCTGGACAACATTCCAGAGTATATATCTATCATGTTTTCGTTATCTATTAATCATTAGAAGGGTATTTAGCTTCCTTACATTTCCTTTATATTATGATTAGTGTGTCAATGCATATTGCTGAGCAAGTATCTGCATTGTAAAGTAAGATGTCCAATCCTTGGGAAATAGGCCAAAAGGTGATATAGCTGGTTCAAAAGGTAGATGGACTATTAGATTTTTGGATATTCTTTTTTTTGTTTTGTTTTGTTTTTGTTTTTGTTTTTTTTGGTTTTTTTATTTTGTTTTTTGTTTTGTTTTTTCCGAGATAATCAATTTTATTGGAGTTGTTTACAGTATATGGATGAGAGGTTAAAAGCCTCAAAATGTCACACAAAATTTATACAACATGGCTGATGGCTCATAAACAATGGAATCCTGGAGCTTACTACGCAGCTCAGTGGCAGCGAAGTAGACTGGAGAGATTTTCTTTTAGGACATTGATATGGTCTAAGTCTGTTCTAGGCAGTTTAACTTGTCTGATCCTCTGTTAGGTAGACCAGCTGGTCTAAGAATGGTCACAGCTAGTTCTCCTGCTTCTATAGGTTTGGGGATGATTGTCCCTGGTAAGTGTGGTCATTTTCAGTGATTTCTGTTGTTTACCTCGTTTACTTTACAAACTTTCCAGCAGGAAGAAATGCTTAACCTCACTTTTGAAAATGCTTTGTCTGGGGTCCTGGAGAGATGGCTCAGGGGTTAAGAGCACTGACTGCTCTTCCAGAGGTACTGAGTTCAATTGCCAGCAACCACATGGTGGCTCACAACTGTCTGTTATGCCCTGTTCTGGTGTCTGAAGACAGTAACAGTGAACCAACATACATGAAATAAATAAATCTTTTTTTTAAAAAAAGAAAGAAAATACTTTGTCTTAAGTAGTCTCCATTCAAATTCGAGAAAAACGCTATAACAGCCCTGTCCAACAATGTTTATCCTATGACCACTTACACAAAGTAACAGTTTTACCTCATATTTATGTGGGTCTATTGTGTTTGAGGTACATCATATTTGCTTCTGAGAGAACTAAGTTATCAGTCTGGTAGGAAGACATTGTGAAACTGTATAATTCCATGGAATTATACTTACTACCAGGAAATGGACCAAAGTAGCAGACATGTACAGATTAAATCTGTAACACATCAATTCATCCTTTTAAAGAACAAAGCAAGTTTATGAGGAAGTTCCATTTGAACTCAGCTTAGGGCAGATAACTCAGTTCTTAATGAATTAGCCAAACCAGATCATAAATCATGTAATGTGTAGTGGGTTTGAGATGTGGTAACAGGGGACTTTAGAAGAAGCAAATAGCTTATATATAAACTCTATTGTGCTTTTGGCAGAGTGAGAGAGAAGGGACTGAAGTGACTCAGAACGACAACACTTTGTGGTTTGTGTATATAGCTCATCTCAGAAAGCAAAGTATGAGTTGATGAAATACTGTCAGCAAAAGAAATGACTAAGAAAGTATCATCCTTACATCTTTTATCCTGTGATATTGCATCTTTCATTCTGTGATGTTAACATTCTTCATTCTGTGATGTTGCTGAGTTACTTTGAAATATGAACACTTTCAAAATCTTAGCACTAACTTCTTGTGAGGATTTTCTCTACAAACATGTTATGACAGGCAGAGATAAGGTTTCCATGAAAGAGTTAAATCAACAATTATTTGCCAGTGTTTTAGGTTTACACACAAAAGTTTATTAGAGGAAAAATAGAAAGGTGTCAAACTGAATTAAAACTCATTTTGGTGGGTAAACACTAAAGAATGGTTCGGAAGAAATAATAAATGTATGATTAAGTAAAAAAAATTGTTAAATATCTCTTTTGCATTCATAGAGATAAATCATTTAGTTTATTGTCAAGAGGTCCAATGGGAAGTGAAATTTACTTACACGAAAAGCATTGTAGCAAATATATGACCTCTAGATCTGTTCAAGGAGATAATGAGACATATCTAAGCTTGATTGATACAAAAAGTTATATAGGAAATAAGTTCGAATTAGTTTAGTAAAAATGTGCTTATTAATAAACCAGTGTGAATAACATGAGAAATGTGCATTAGAAACGCATAAGGCCTAAGCTGGAGAAGAATTGGAAAATGTGAGAAAATATTAGACATTACATTGATACAAAGACCAAGTTCAATAGTATGAAAACTGATGTCTTGATTGAATGTGACCATCGCATTGAATCTGTAGATTGCTTTCAGGAAGATGACCATTTTTTTTCTATATTAGTCTTGCCAATCCTTGATCATGGGAGATCTTCCCATCTTCTCAGGTCTTTTTTGATTTCTTTCTTCAAGGACTTGAAGTTCTTATACAGAAATTTCACTTGCTTGGTCAGAGTCACACCAAGATATTTTATATTATTTCTGACTGTTGTGAAGGGTGTCATTTCCCTAATTTTTTCTCAGCTCTTTTATCCTTTGAGTAGAGAAAAGCTACTGATTTGTTAGAGTACTCCTCAGCCATAAAATATAATAACTTCATGAAATTTGCAGGCAAATGGATGGAACTAGAAAATATACTGAGTGAGATAACAAGGTCAAAAAAAGTACTCACATCATATGTACTCACAGATAAGTGGATATTAGCCCAAAAGCTTAGAATGCCCATAACGCAACTTACACACCTTCTGCATCAATTCACATTCTCACCAATAGTGAATAAGCATTTCTTTTCCCCTAGACCCTCATCTGCTTTAGTTGTCAGTTGTTTGGTTGATCTTAGTCTTTCTGCCTTGAGATAGAATCTTAAAGTCATTTAAATTTGTATTTCTCTAATTGCTAAGAATGATGAACACATTTTGAAAATATTCTTTGCCATTATTAGTTCTTCTATTGAGAACTCTGTGATCAAATCCCTGGACAATAATATAATTGGGACATTTGTTCCCTTGACTCTACTTTTCTGTGTGTGTTTGATTTTGATTATTTAGTTGTCGTTGTTCTTTGTGTATTCTTCACATTTATCCTCTACCAGATGCATAGCCAGCAAAGAGCCCTTCTCATTGTGTATGTTTCTTCATCACTCAATTGGCTGTTTCTTTAACAGTCTGACTTAATCTTTTGCATTCTAAAGTAAATGTATAATTTTGAATATTTGCAAAGAAATCTCTTTTGAGTTTAACCACAATTAATAGTATTATTAAAATTTAGTATACAAAGCAGTGAGAGGAAATCATAAATATAAAGAAATTATAATTGACAAATACTGTAAATGTATGAAATTAAAAATAGTTTGGTTTATAATTAATATATTGTGGAAATAAAACATCACTGCAGTAGCTATATAGAAGTTATGTTTTAAATCTTCCAATAGCTAATATAGAACTGAATTTATATATATTTTAGGTAGACAATAATGTTCCATTGATTGCCTTTAAAATTCCTATATTTTATACCATAGAACTACAAAATGAAACATAATCTGACTTATAGTGTTGCTTTAAAATTTTCAAAAAAGGTTTCAAAGTGAATCCTGGTCTTAATATTTACCAGTTTTCCAATAGAATAATGTATGTCAGTAATCGCAAACACTGATCTTGTCTGATTAATACAAAATACAAAATTGAGTATTTAAATAATGAATTTCAAAGACTTTCATTAGCATTAATATGCTTTTTAATACTGTAACAAAACCCCATTCATAATGAAATGTTCTGAAGGATCTCTATTTCTTTTCCTTAGATTATAAGAATTACTTATATATTCAATCCTAATATTATAGCTTTATTGCCTAATAGGAAAAAATCCACAGGATATGAATTGTTCTGATGGAGAATTAAAATCTTTTCTTAAATTAAAACGTGCTGAAAAGATCTCTAATGGCACCAAATCCACATTGCTCCTGGCTCAGCTTGGAATGCACAGCTATTTCTGAGTAACCAAATGCTATTGGTTAATACTTCTATTTCCCTTTACTATAAAGTTATAAACGTCAATGATATAATGATTCCTTAATGGTGTGGATGTGTAACAATGAGATAATAAAAAATGTAAGCTAAATTATTAATTTAAAAATGTAGAGTAAAGCTAATGAATGTTACAAGGCCTCTACCCCATATTTTAAATCTATCAGAGGGCCATAAATGAAGAAGCAGTTTAGCACCTAAACTTTACCCTGCAGACATGTAGTAATGAAACTCCTGACATTAGAAATACATTTATTTGACAGTTGTTCTCACTCATAAAATAATGGTACTTTCAAAAACCTCATTACAAATTGCAAATAAGTTCTAAAATCCATAAAAAAATCTTCTGACATTTATTGCCAAAAAGTAGCTTGAGGATGTTGATACATAATGATAATCTTCTTGGTGACATTTGGAAATTTTATTCATAATTCATTCACAGAATATAAAAATTCATAGAGAGAGTGGCTTGGTTGGAATATGTTTGTGGGCAGGCTTATAAGGGCCTTATTGTTTATTGTCTGATTTGAAAGCCAAGAGATTGGTTTTTCATGTACATAGAAGACTAAAATAATATCTTATCCTTGGAATTTTTGTACTATATGTTATCTTTTGAATTGATCCAAATTCTTTTTCCTGTATCTTAATTCTTTTTAGAGATGATTTTATTGGCCATTAAAAGCATAATACTGTCAAGCCTATTAGTCGAGATTTTCACTATTTATGTTCAATGTGTTTTTTTTTTTTTATTATTATTAACTTGAGTATTTCTTATATACATTTCGAGTGTTATTCCCTTTCCCAGTTTCCGGGCAAACATCCCCCTCCCCCCTCCCCTTTCTTATCGGTGTTCCCCTCCCCACTCTCCCCCCATTGTCCCCATCCCCCCAACAGTCTAGTTCACTGGGGGTTCAGTCTTAGCAGGACCCAGGGCTTCCCCTTCCACTGGTGCTCTTACTAGGATATTCATTGCTACCTATGGGGTCAGAGTCCAGGGTCAGTCCATGTATAGTCTTTAGGTAGTGGCTTAGTCCCTGGAAGCTCTGGTTGCTTGGCATTGTTGTACATACGGGGTCTCGAGCCCCTTCAAGCTCTTCCAGTTCTTTCTCTGAATCAATGTGTTTTTTTATGCTACTTTTTATTCCTAGAGTTTTAGAAATAGATATTCAATGTAGCAGTTTGTTTCATTTTGATTTTTCTTCAAAATCATTATACAAACTAAAAGATAACAGAATGCTCATTTTTTTGATCCAATCATATTACCATTCCTTGTAGATGAAAGTATCCTTGATAAAGATGATCTTGACAATTTTCTGATCAACTCTTTGACAAAAACAATAGAAGTAGAATATTCTGAAGCCTTCCTTGGACTTCAGAGAAAGAATCAGAATAACATTCAAGAAACTCTATGGATAATAAAACATTTTCCCAATGCCCAGAAGCTCAAGAGTAGAAAGTATTATATCCCAAATAAGAGCTAGAGGGGCTGGGGATTTAGCTCAGTGGTAGAGCGCTTGCCTAGGAAGCGCAAGGCCCTGGGTTCGGTCCCCAGCTCCGAAAAAAAGAACCACAAAAAAAAAAAAAAAGAGCTAGAAGCAATGACCTTGTACAAACTATTATTCTTAAGCAATTAATAGATAAGTAGGCTTTCAAGTTCACTTCCCTAAAAACACATCCAACCAACATTTGGCTTTGTCACTTTATGGTATTTTTCAATGACGTCATCTTTGCATTCTTTGAAGCTTAAGCTCTTTAGGTGTGTAAAAAGATGAGAAAGGTCTATGAGCTCTTACCTGTGTATGTAGAGACTACTTATGGTCAACTTGAGAGTCTGTCTATGTTGATTTTTCTATTTTCAACTATTTCTTAGTGAAAGGCTACTCCAAATAATATGATAATCTCAATAACACATCCACAGATGTAGTGGACAGAGAATATAAGATTAATACACTAGAATTAAATAAATGGTCTTTGAAATCTGCATTAGTCTTTCATGATACCATCAAAATGTAATATATTGTCATCATGGATTACTATTAGTTAAAATAAAAATTCTGACATAATTCCTAATCAGAATCTAGACTCTTGTGTGTATGTACTATAAATTTATGAATTTCATATGAGATTATTTTGGTTTCACCTAATAAAATATAAAGCATTGTTTGGAATCCCAATGCAAAAAAATTTAGTAGTTTAACATATGAATAAGATACTGAAAAAGTCAGTTAACTTAATAGAGTCTCTGAATATACTTAAAAGGACAATTGGAAGGTTATGAGTTTAGACACAAATCCACTTTATTTCCTAGAGCTGCTCACCTAACTGCAGCTACTTCTTATCCTGCCGTGACACTTAGACTAGATCTTATTTCTAGATCTTATTGCCAATCTTATTTCTGAAAACAAATGAATGTTGGCACCACTCATAAGAATACTTTATCATGTCCCTAACTACCAAACCAAAGTACTGTATATTTTTATGTCATTGAAAATATTAGGTTTTTCACATCTGATATATTGTGAAGCAGCCTGGGAAAGCAATTGAAACCAATCCTAGGTCCACCTCCAATTCTCTCTCCTCACCAGTTTCTATGAAGAACACTTATTGTCCTAATAGCCACTGAACAGCATAAATGGTTGATATTTGAAGATGTTGTAAAGCTTGAGACAAATATAATGCAACAATGAAAACAAAGAAGTATGAATATCTTTTGCCTATTTCAGAAAATAAAAATAAAACATAAAACACAAAAACAAAAACCAATAACAAATCTTGCTCTGTGATGTTGCCAGACATTTTGGTTATTAACAAATGTCCTTTCTCAAATAACTGCACCTTTGAGTGTAAGAATATTTTGACTAAGAAGGTAATCACAAATGAAATGATACTGTTCATATCAATAAAACTGAACAAGGACAAGGTTGGAAGAAAGAAACAGAAATTAGAAGGCACAGAAGATGAACTAGGCTTATAACAAATTTTGGGTTTTTTTAATTTTTTATTGGATATTTTATGTATTTACATTTCAAATATTATCTATCCCCTTTCCTGGTTTCCCCTCTAGAAACTCCCTATCCTATTCCCCCTTCCCCCTGCTTCTATGATAATGCTCCCCAACCCATCCACCCACTCCCTTCTACTTCCCTGCCCCACCATTCCTCTACACCAGAGAAATCAAGCTTTCATAGGACTCAGGGCTTCTCTGCCTATTGATGCTGTCCTCTGTTACATATGCAGCTAGAGCCAAGGGTCCTGCCCAGAATCTAATAGTAGCCAATAGTTCAGCAGAGACAGATAGAAGTCAATGAGTCTTTCATATCTTTAATGGATTGTTAACGGCTTCAGCCTTGTGCAGGCCCACTGTAGTTACTGAAAGTTCATGTTTTCATTGGTTGGGTTATGTCTATAAGACTTTTTATAACCTATTTCTGCCCTATCTTTTAGTTCTTATATTCTTTCACCTCCCTTTAGCCATATTACCTGATACTTAGAGGAAATGCTATATATGTGCTATTTAGGGTTGAGCACTTAACTGTCACTTATTCTAAGCTCTCTGAGCAACTGTGAATCTCTACATGTAGTGTCGTTCATTGCAAAAAAATCTTGATTAAGGCTTTGAATAGTATTTAACATTACTATAAACATAGGTACTTTAGAGAGCAGTTTAATATAGTCAATTGTTGTTAGGCTTGTTTACAAAGTCATTTTACCTGATTAAAAGTTCCATCTTTGTATAGATATCTTCCTCTTTCATTGTAAGTTTGATGCATTATTCCACTCATGTTTATATAATTATATAATGCATCTTATAAATGAAGGTTTACTGAATTATATGTGATATTGCAAACAATAAATTCTTAAGCAATATATTAGAATATATTATGAGAAATAAAATGCATCCCAACCTTACCATACCTAAAATTATTCTCTGGAGAAACAATTCACTGTCAATGATTTTCTCGGTGTCTGATGTTATGGGATTGTTATTTTATTTTATTTTATTTTATTTATTTTTATTGTAATATATTTGTTTATTTTCATTAAATTTTCTTTGACTATTTCATATATATATATATATATATATATATACACATATATATATATGATATATTCTAGTTACACTTATCTTGAGATACCCCAAGCCTTACTCATCAAGTTCCCTTCCCATTTTCAAGACCAAAAGAAAGTATAATAACCAAAGGCAGTTTGAGGGAGAAAGAGTTTGTTTCTTCTTTCAAGTCTCAGGACACAGACCATAATTTAGGAAGAGAAGGGAAAGATCTAAAGGTAGAAACCTAGAGGCAGTTACTGAGTCAGGGAGGCCACAGAGAAATCCTACTCATGGCTTTTCTCTTTATAGCTTTAGCTCCGTGTTCATTTATATACCCTAGAACTACCTACTCAAGAATCGCACACACACAATAGGCTGAACCATTCAACATCAATTATGGATTAATAAAATGTATCACAAATTTGGCTTCAATCATCAATCAATCATATGGAGGTATATTCTCAATTGTAGTTCCCTTTCCTCCTTTTACTAAAGCCTATGACAAGTTGACAAAATAAAGAAACAAGTCCCTTCATCCAGGAAATCTGTAATTGACCCCCTATGGTGGGGTTGCATAGGGCGTATGAGGTCCTATGTGCACTTCTCCCATCTATGACTGTATGCTCTTTCATTTTGTTTTCTATTTATTTTTCCAAAATAAAAATAAAACATTTATTTTGTGTGCATCATTGTTTTGCCTTCATGTATATATATTTACCACACACATTCCTGGTGCCCACAGATTTTAGAAAAGAACATTGGATCCCCTAGAAATGTAGTGGTAGGCAGTAATAAACCACTATGTAGGTACTGGTTAACAACTCATGTCTTCATAAGTACAAAAAGTACACTTAACCACTGGTTTAATCCTTCGTGGATCAATTTAGTGTACATGCTGTATGCAAGGAATTTCAGGTGCTGTGTTGTCACGTATGCCATGATTATGTCATGTCTCTCTCACATGATTTCAGCCTCCTCATTTCCATTATCTGACTTTTATATTTTCTTATGTTTCCCAGGCCTTAGTTGGAATTATGTGAGTGTCTTCTTTTTGGCTGAGCATTCATAAGACACTTGTTTGGGCTATCTTGAACATTCATAAATCTCTATCAACCAGTATTTACTGTTAAGAAAAGTTTCTCTAATCAAGATTGGGAACAGAACTTATGTATAGGTATAAACATAAAAGTTTGAGAGACAGTTTGACAACATATCCATTTAGCAAAACAAAAGTAGTTGATTCACACATAGTGCCTATGAACTCACCAGTAATGGGTTGCTGACCAAGTTCCATAGTACTGATCATTCCTCCTACAGAAAGGACTTCAGATATTACTGGAAATCAGTCAGTCCCACATTAGTTATGGCATGATTTCATGCAATACTACCTCTTCCCTGGCAAGATGGTATTTGTAAGCACCAGCACTTACTTTACAGAACAAAGGTCTGATAATATGGTGAATGGGAATTAAAACCAGTTATCTGAGTTAGGGTTTTACTGATGTGAAGAAACCCCATGACCAAGGCAAGTCTTATAAAGGGCAGCATTTCACTGCAGCTGGCTTACAGATTCAGAGGTCCAGTCAAGTGTCATCAAGGTGGGAACAAGGCAGCATCCAGACAGTCATGGTACAGGAGGAGCTGAGAGTTCTACATCTTCATCTGAAGGCTGAGCAGAATAATCAATCCCAGGGGGAGGGTCTTAAAGCCCACACCCACACTGACATACCTATTCCAACAAGACCACAGCAACTCCAACTGAGCCACACCTTCTAATAATGCCACTCCCTCGGCCAAGCATATACAAACC
This sequence comes from Rattus norvegicus, assembly GCF_021556685.1. Lineage (NCBI taxonomy): Eukaryota > Metazoa > Chordata > Mammalia > Rodentia > Muridae > Rattus > Rattus norvegicus. The sequence goes on from NC_141554.1 coordinate 90,482,658, forward strand.
ATCACACCAAACAGGCTGAGGAGTCTCAGAAAGACTAAGGCAGAGATAAGTTTATTCCAAGCAATTAGATATTTCATATACTTACAAAACAGAACATAGCAGTTTTCATGATATAATGGCCATTCCAAGCTAGACAGGGTACAAAAAATTAATCAATGCCCAAGACTAATTGCCCCACCAAACTTCTACATACTTCATTGACTTCTAAGGAACTCAAAGAAACAGAGGTTATGTGAATATTTCACTATTTGAGGTATTACCCCAGTGTCTAAGGAACTGATACACCCTTAATGCCACAGAAGCCATGGAGTCAAACCTCTGAAATGCATGAAAGGTAGACCAGGCCAACTTTCTGTAGGTATTGTTACATGCATGGTCCAAATCTGGAAAAGGGCACTGCTAACCTTTTATTCCCATCTGCCCATATAACATACTTTGAAAATTAGACAGTAGGGAAGAAGTTTCAAGTTGAGTTTCAACATGATTCCTCTATATTCTACATTTCTTTATGTCGAGACTAAATAATAATTTATTAGGACACATTAAGATGCTCTAATGTTAATTTATCTTGAAAGATGGTCCTAAATTAGTCCATATTCATAGGATCATAACAAATTTTTCTAGAAGCCTGTCTCACCTATTTTCTTTTACATGGCATTATTTGAACTATGATCCAATAGTCACACATTATAATTGATTGATGCATCGCTAAAATGTGTTTGCTTTCTTTTGTAACTACTTTTGTGATGAAGCTACATTGTCCTAACAGCCTCCCAACACTTGTAGGCTTCAGTAACTATATCTGCTTAGTGTCATTTAAAGTGTTGATTTACACTCAGATACATATAAATTATTAAATTCATTATATGATTCAATCAAACTCAATTTCAACCTTGGGAAATAGCACTTCATTTATATTATTATGAACTTCCTCCTGAAAATGATACAGTGCTTTATATTGTTTCTTGTGTTTGTTTGTATGTTTATTTTTAGTAGTCCTGGGAATCAAATAAAGGGCATTATGTATTCCAGGCATGTGCTCTGCCATGAAGCTATATCAGTAATCTGTCTTATAATTTTGAAATAAGTTTTATCAGTTGAATTTATTTTTAGTTTTAGCCATTAATTATAATGTATCCCTATAGATTTTACTATTTATTTTTAAAATTTTGAAGTTCAATTGCCATATAATATTTGAATATAATTAAGATTAATAGTATAATAATTTAGTACATATGTGATATATAATCATAGAACCACAGTTACCAACATTTCATTTCTTAAATTACTTAACATTTTTTGTGATCAGAGATTTCAGGCATGTCTTGTTATTTTGAAATTTATTATAAATTGCTTTGAATAATAATTCTTTATCCATTTGTTTAGCTTTTATGGGATAATAAAGATGTGGTTTGTGTTTTCGTGTTTACCTTAATTTCTTTACATTTATAGTTCTATTCTTTAATGTCTTAACTTTCTCATTTTCTTAATTGTCATCCCGAATATTTACTGAGGCTTCAAACATACATGTCTTTCATCTCAGTACTCTGGATGCAAAGGTCGTTGGCCAGCTATGAGGTTATGGTCAGCTTGAACTACATACTGAGTTCTAAGGTAACCATATTTCCTCTTTTATTATTATTATTATTATTATTATTATTATTATTATTATTATTGTTATTATTATTATTTCTGTGCATGTCAAACTAAAAGAATACATAGAATTTTACATTGTTTCTATTTCATAAAGACTATGTTTTCCAAGTGTTTATTATCCTTTACACAATTATACACATATACCTATGCAAGAGCTTATACATTGGGTTTTAAAGAGTAAATGTCTTTTCAATTATTAAAGCCTAAGATCTCTTTTGAAAGGTACTGTATAGGAAGTTGTGGCCTACATGGGAAAACTAGTCAATTAAATGTCTCTACTGCCTTCTTTTTTCTGCACCATACTTTTTATGTTTTCCTTCTACTATGATGCCATTCCCAAGCACATAAAACCAACTGGCCATAGAATGAGACTTCTGAAACTATAAGCTAAAGCCAAATCTTACTTTAATTTTTTAGTATCAGCAAAAAGAACAGTAGCTTTAACAAATACAGTGTGATTCTGTGTTACATGAACTCTTTTCTTTAACAGGCTTTTGTCAGTGCCTTATATTTGATGGGCAGAGTATTTAACAGAATACCTGAAGCAAGAACAGGGAAGCAGAAGGGAAATTGTGTAATTCTCAAAGTAGGAATCACTTACTATTGAGCAGAAAGCTTATAATGTTTCACTTCTGGGCATAGCTGTTGTTGCTTTTCATTTTCTTTGTTTCTTGTCCTTTTAAGTTTATTGTAGAGGAAAATATCTATGTGTGGATCAATATTCACCTTTTTTTTTTACGTTTTAAGACCTATAAAATGAATTTTCTCCTTGAGATTTTATTTATTTTAGATACATTTCTTTCTTTGCTGCTTGTTTGCTTACTTGTTTTAGCCTGTAGGCATACCTATTACATCTGCCCACTGTATCTGTACATTGTAGCAAGCAAATCTGTGTCTGCTGTTCACTGACCAGTGTCAGGGCTACCTTTCAAAGGTGTGCTGGTTAGCCACTCTGTGAACGTGACATAAACTAGAGTTTTCTGAAAGAAGAGAACCTCAGTTGAAAAAAATGCCTCCAGAGAGGCAATCTGTAAGGTATTTTATTAATTTGTGATTGAGAAGGGAGGACTTAGTGCTTTGTAGGTGATCCACATCCCTTTGTGACATCCCTGCACAGGTGATCTTGATTTTATAAGAAAGAGGCTAAGCAAGCTATAGGGAGCAGGATAGTAAGTAGCACCCTTCCATATTCTCTGCATCGACTTCTGCATCTAGGTTATTGCCCTGTTTGAAATCTTGTCCTAAATTGTTTCAATGATGAACAAGAATCTTGAAGCATGAACGAAGTAAATCCTATCCTCACCAACTTGTAGTTTTGGTCATAATGTTTTGTTACACAAATAGAAATCCTAAGACAATAGGGTGCCACATATTCACATTAATAGTAAGATAATCTCCTTTCTTTAACTTTATATCTATTCTTAATTCCTGACACCTGAATATTTTTTTGTATCTGTGATCCATATGGTCTATTGTTCTGTGGTGCCTTGAAAATGTTGAATCTGGATTCTATCATCTACTATATTGTTTAGCTCCCCTCTATCATGCCATTTGGCACTTTATACCATACTTACTGGTCAATCTTAGCTATTAAGCCCACTCACTGGATAATACTTTTATGATCACCAAATCAACATTAATAGCTATATGAATCAGGAATGTAATTAAACTAAATTTAATGTTCTTTTCTATGAAAGAAGTTTGTGAAAATGAGCTAAAACATGTGAAGTGCTTCTAACATTACCTGATGATGTAATACTATTAGCTGGTCAGTGCTTTCAGTGCTATCATTGTGCTATGTTGTGTAGTCCAGCACTAAGTTAGGGATAGAAATTTTACAAGATCAATGTGTTAACAGACTGGTTGACAGCAACAAACCATAGTCTATTCAAATAGGAGTATAGCATCATAGTATGAATCACTATCACTGTACCTATATTCTTGCCATAGGGAAGTAAATGTATCGCCAAATTAGCAAAGTTCCATGCAATCCATTTCCATGAATTTTACTCTCAGTGACAGACAGGGTCAGTTAATATTAGATTTTATTTATTTTTGGTACATTTTCATCTACTCCTGCCTCTTTCCCTCTTCCCTTTCTCCTCTGAGAGTAGAATCCCACCTCAGGTATCCCTATATCCTGGCACATCAAGTCTCTACTGGGTTAGATGCATCCTTTTCCACTGAGGCCAGACAGGCCAGCCCAGCTAGATCATATAATACAGACAATAAACAGCTTTAGAGATATCCCTTGCTTCAATTCTTTATGACCCACATGAAGACAGAGCTGCAAATCAGGTACATATGTGCAGGGGGACAAGGACCAGCCCAAGTATGTTTTTTGGTTGGAAGTTCAGTCTCTGAGAGCCTCCAAGGGTCCAGGTTAGTTGACTCTGTTCTGTCTTCTGTTGGAGTTCCTGTAACCTTCAGGGCCCTCAATCCTTCCCCAAACAATTCCAGAAGAATCCCTAAGCTCCACTTATTGATTGGTGTGGTTCTGCATCCATCTGAGTGAACTGCTGGGTGGAACCTCTCAGAGGACAGCGATGCAAGATGCTTGTCTGAAAGCAAAACAGAGTATCATTAATGGTGTCAAGGATTTGTTTATGCACATGGGATGAATCTAAATTTGGGCCAGTTGTTGTTTGGCCATTCCTTATATCTCTCCCTCCATGCCATATCCTTGCATTTCTTGTACACAGGATAAATTTTGAGTCAAAAAGTTTTATGGGTGAGTTGGTGTTCCTCTTGCTCTATCTAGAGACCTGCCTGGCTACGGGAGGTGGTCTCTTCAGGTTTCATATTCTCACTGCTGTGGGTCTCAACCACAGTTACCCCTGTTGATTCTTAGAAGACTTCCCTATTCCAGGTCTCTGATAGATTACGCCCATATAGATTTGTGTATTTCCATTCATTCTCATGGACATCTGGCCATCTCTCCTGTTTTTCTCGACACCTGAGTTGGAACTACCTCCTCCCATCACTTCCCCATCAGGACATGTAAACATGATAGTAATTAAAATTATGAGATTTGGAATCCTTTAACCTGTGCTTAAATTTTGAGATATTTCCTTAGGCAAATACACCAAGTTGTTCATTCTTTAAAGGGGTTAAATTTTGTCATTCCTAATGTGAGAATAATAGTACTTCCTAATTCACATGTTTAATGATAAACGAATTACCTAAAAAATTAGCTAATACTTGACACTGTATCATATACACAGCAAATGTTCAGAAACACTAGGTATTATTTGAGAAGATAAGAAGCTTATTTAAATTTCAGGAATGTGCAGAGGGACATGCAAGAGGAATTACAAGACAAATGGCGTGAGAACCCATGGAATGTCGCCCACAGCTTACCACAACCACCTGACTGAGACTCAGTGTGGCGTGGCCCCAGAGACCACATATCTTGAGGACTTCATACTGTTGTGGAGTTCTGCTCTGCTTGCTGCCCTCACAAACCTCTTAATCTATGAATTATATCAAAACTCTAAGGGAGCTTCCAGTCCCACACTGGACAGTATCCCTGGCATTCACAATAATAATGCTTGATCTCTTTAAGGCATTGCTGCTGGCATTGCTAGGATTCAATCACCACTCTAGGAAAGACCTTAGAGATATAGATTGTCAACAATAACCACCATCATTAGAAAACATTTGGAAAAATGAAATTGTTAGTGAAGCTAGGTTTAGATGTTTTTACTACTGACTCTAATATAGAAAATTGTAAACAAATTGACGTTCAGAAAGGCACATTCTTACTACTTAAGGTAGGGGCCTTTTATGGTCAGGGAACAAAAACAATGGCAGCCCTGGCTAATGCAACTCTCACTCAGACTGTACTGGTGATGATTTTTTTTATACCCATATTTTGCCTTCAAGTCCCTGATATGATTTGCTGAGGAGTATATATGCATTCTGTAGATTTAAGGTGATTTTTACATAAAAAATAGATTTGTGATTGTGTTTTTATAATATTACTTTTAAAAATAAATAATGAAATAATTACTCCTTTCCTTATAACCTCAAATTGTTACCTGTCAGTAAAAGAAACTGGCTGAGAAAACTACCTTGCTTGCTTACATTTTATTAATCTTTAAAATGATGCTTAGTTATAGATGGTCATGGGATTTGGGAAAGAATTTGATTTCTTTACTTGTACAACACAGTGTCATTTCTTGTGAAGGTATTGGAGAATGCATTGTTTTTTTCATAATCATTCTCTAGAAGAAAACTAAAACATAATCACATTGTAATTTTATACTGCTTAAAAGATTTTGCTGGGATACCTATCTATAGATAGATGATAGATAGATAGATAGATAGATAGATAGATAGATAGATAGATAGATAGATATAGACAGACAGAGACAGAGACAGAGACAGAGAGAGGCTATGTAAGAAAAATAAAGTGTGGACAGCTGAAACACTGTTCCTTCCATCCATCAACTAAATAAGTCCCCATAGGGATCGGGATTCACCCCTGTCATTGGCTCTAATTACTGACCCTCAATTGCTCCCTGTCCCAGGTTACACACCACATGGATGCCCGAGTCAGTCATTAGCAGAAATGTTTACATCTGATTACTTGAGTGGATAGGAAAATTTGTTATCATCCACAATTATGTCATGTACTTGCAATCCTAGCACTCAAAACACTGAAACAAGAAGATCAATAGTTAGAAGGCAGCTTTGGCTATATAATAAAAATCATTATTTTTAAAAAGTCTATGAAATTTGGACTTGTATAAATGAAAAAGCATATGTTTGATATGATGGTATTTAATCCCAGCACTCAGGAATGCCTAGAATTCGATTCAAATTGAAGGCTATCTTGGAGTACCTAAAAAGATGAAGTCTGAGAGAGAGAGAGAGAGAGAGAGAGAGAGAGAGAGAGAGAGAGAGAGAGGCAGAGAGACAGAGACAGAGACAGAGACAAAGGAAACAGAGAGTTAATGTAAAGTTTTGAAAAACAGAAAAAAAAACATAATGATGGTTCACTAAATTTCTTTACTAATTTGTAAATAAGTATTTTCCCCATAGAAGGGTATGACTTATGATAGGTATAGTTCCTCAACAATTCTTAACTTCATATGCAGTCTTCTATACTTTGTTTAGCATAATGCTTTACCAGTAATTTTATCACTTATAAAAATTCAAGTTTAAAACATTGTCTTCTTTGGCTTATAAATGATTTGTTACATCTAAACCAGTACCTTTCAGATTCTCCTATCATTGCTCAGTCTTTCTGTGAGTTATATTCTATTGAGCTTTCCATCACAACTGAATGTTCCTCTTTATAAAACCCTGTCCTACATCTAATTACAGTAAAATAGTATGACTGTTAATACCCAATAACTTTCTTTTAAAAATTTATAAAAGACAGAAATATTAACCTTGTTAATAGTAGTGTTAGTAACACTACAGTAATAGCCTAGATATATGTCTACCCAAGCAATGAGTAAAACAAAAATTACATTTTACAGACCAAACTTATATACTTTGTATCCATGTAGAACTCACACTGAGTCTTAACTCTCACTATACATTTATTAATTCCATGTAGTTAATTTATTTTCTTACTATCTGAAATAGTCACTTCATGATCATTTGTTCCTATCCTCAGACTTCCAACAGAATGGGATTTTTTTTTACCAACTTCACATCTGAAAGGGAACTCATATACAAAATATATAAATAATACAAGAAATTAGAAATCAAAAAGACCCCAATAATCTATTTTCAAAACAGCATAAAGGTCTAAACAGAGAATTCTCTGTAGATGAAACTCTAGTGCCTTAAAATACTCAAAGATATATTCACCATCTTTAGTTTCCAGGGTAGTGCCAAGAAAAATTAATTAAATTAAAAAAATAATTTGAGGTTCTGTTTCCACCTGTCAAAATGACTAAAATTAATAGTACAAATGTCAATTCATGTGGTGAGTGATATGGAGCATATGGAACACCAATCCATTGCTATTTGGAGTGTGAATTTGTGTACAAACATTATGAAAATAAATCTGGCAGTTCCTTAGAATGTTGTGAATTTACCTACATTGAGATCTAGCTATACAACACTTGTAGTACACGTTTACCTAAAATAAGATTCTTCCTATGACAAAAACATTTGTTCAACCATGTTCAATGTTTATCTATTCATAATAACCAGACATTGAAAACAACCAAGATGCCCATAAACAGAATGATGGATAAAGGAAATTTTGTATAGTTACATGATGGAGTATTATTCAGCTATTTAAAATATGATGTGACAATTTCAGGACCTACATGGAATTTGACAGTATTAAAAAATTATACCTATTGATATAACCCATATCCAGAAATATAAATATGAATATTAGGAAGTTGAGCTAGTGCCTATATAGAACCTTCACCCATATATTCTAGTGGATTTGTTATGGGAAGGTCACAGACTACTAAAAGAGAAACATAAATACCAATGCAACCACAAAATATTTTATCTATGATGCTGTGATGTCTACAAAATATACTAAGGTAGTAATTGCACAAAGCTTTTGGGAGCAACCAATCTATGCGTGACTTGGCTTAAGGCCCACTCCATGGGAAGAAACATGTTTTCATTAGAGTATCCATTGCTGTAAAGTGAAACTGTGACCATGGTAACTCTTTAAAAGAAGACACTTAACTGAGGTTGTCATACAGATCAGAGACTTCTTCCATTATTGTCATAGAGGGAAGCATGGTGGCATGCAGGCAGACATTGCTTTAGGCAGATACTGAGAGTTCTCATTGTGCTGAGAGTTCTATATCCAGATCAGCAGGTAGCAATAAGAAAGAACCATTGGGCATAGAAGATCTGAAACCTTAAAGCCCACACCCAGTGAAGCAATTCCTCCATCAAGGCCATGCCCACTCTGACAAAGCTCCTCCTTGTAGTGCTACCGCCTATGAAAGCCGATGAGGGCCATTTTCACTCAAGTCACCATATTCCACCCTCCACTCTCCAGTTCCCATAAGACTGTAGTCATATCAGAATGCAAAACTGTATTTAGCCCAACTTCAAAAGTCCCTATCTATAATCATATCCTAATCTCAACTCGGTTTAAAAGTCCAAAGTTCAAAGTCTCTTATGAGACTTATGTCAGTCTCTTAACTGTAAATCCCAGTAAAATCAAAATGAAAAAGCGTATCACATACTTCCAACATATAATAGAATAGGATATATATTACCATTCCAAAAGGGAAGAAAGGAAGCGTTGTGGGGGAAATACTAGACCTGAGAACTGAAACCAGCTGAAAAAACTACAAACTCTGCATCACCATGTCTGATGTCAGAGGACTCTTCATATCTTCAGTCACTTTTTGCTTCATTGACTGCAGCATATTTTTTTTTTTACTCTTGGATGAATTCCACTCCTTGATAGCAGCTATCCTTGGCAGGTATCCTACAACTCTGGTATCTCCATCTTTAGGTCTCAAAGGCAATAATTTAGGCTTCATCTTTACCACTTCACACAATGGCCTTCTAGACCTCCATGCAATGGTGTCTTTGACATATGCCTGGCCTCAGTGGCTTTCCTTGGTATCAGAGAAGACTCTGTAACCTCTTTCTTTGATCTTTTACTTGAAAGCTAGAACTATATGGATGTTTTGCTTCTTGCTGGGGAAGAAACATGGCACCCTACTTCAAATATATTTTCCCCAGATTTCTGTTTTCTATGATTTCCTTCATTGCCTAAGTTTAGCTATCCTGTAAGTCACCAGGCTGACCATGAACTCAAAGATCCACCATAGTCTGCCTTCTGAGTACTGGGATGAAAGGTGTGTACAACCACACCAGGCCTTAACATTTTAAAATATCTTTTTACTTCAAAGAAAAATTTTCCTTTACAAGTTAAAATCTTAGCTGACTGAAGTCTTTCTCTTCTTATCATCATGCTGTTCTTTAATCTGTTTATACTTCCTTGTGCCCCCTTTTTTTCTCAAACTTTACCCTTTGCTTTTTCTTGCTCAGCTTGCTCTTTTTCATTATAGATCTGCATAATTGTAGCCACTAATAACTGAATGATAGAGTCAAGGCTAGGCTGTCTGGAAATCTCTTCTGCCAATGCTGTCAATTCATAATTATTCAATTTAGCCTCAAGTAAATTTTCTGAAAATTACAGAAATAAGCCACATTCTTTACCAATATATTACAAGAACCAACTCTGGGCCACATACTAATATTCCTCTCCTGTGAAACCTCTTGAGTTATGCCCTCACAGTTCAAATAATTCTCACTACCACTGTCTTTCATAATCCTACTAGTATGGCCTATTAAGCTCTGCCTAAAACATTAAACTGCTTGCCTATCCAAAGTCTCCAACATGTTCCCAATAGGCATGCTCAGGCCTATTACAGCAATATTCCACTTCATGGTACCAACTTCTGTCTTAGTGTTTTATTGCAGTGAAGAGGCTCTATGAGTACTGCATATCTTATAATGAAAATTATTTATTTGAGGGTAGATTACAGTTCAGAGGCTTAGTCCATTATCATGGTGAAAATCTTGGTAGCAGGCAGACAGACATGGTGCTGAAAGGTAGTTTTTAGTTATATATTTAGATTGGCAAATTGGAGGAAGAGAGAGCCATTTGACCTAGCTTGAACATTTGAAACCATAAAGCTCAGTCCCAGTAACACACTTCTTCCAACAAGTCATAACTACTCCCAAAGGGCCACAAACCTCCGAGAAGTGATACTACCTATCAGTCTAAGGGGGTCATACTGATTCAAACCACCATAGAACCCATACCTGATACTTGATATTGATAGGATGACCAAAACCCAGAGACCAGATAGTCTGTAAACCTAAGGTAAAACTAAGTATCACTATTGATCCTTAAAAAACGATCTCTAAAAAATGTCTCCTAACTATATTCTGCTATACTCATAGATCAATGCTTTATTCAGCCATTATTTATTTATTTATTTTTTAGGAGCAGAAATGGTTTATTTGGCTTCTACTTCAGGTCACAGTCCATCACTGAGAGAAATTACCGATACACAAATAGGAACATATTGTAAAAATCACAGAGAAAAGCTGTTTGTTTAGCTTTCTTACATAGCCTAAAGCCGCTTTGCCCAGGGAATGGGGCCACCCATAGTGGGCTGGGACCTTCTATATCAATCAAGAACCAAAACTCTACAGACATTCCCACAAGCCAGTCTGATCTGACGAACATCTCAATTGTGACTCTCTCTTCAGATTGTGACTACCTTGACAGTCAAAGCTAACTAGGACATGAGCAAATATTAAATACTTTCTAATAACCTAGAATTGGAAAATAAAACAAGATATTCAGCCATTATTAAAGAAGCTTTTTCCTGCAGCAGATGGGAGCAAATTAAGGGACCCACAACCAGATATCACTCAAAGAGACCTTAGAGCATACAGGTCTAAATGGGATGTCTCCGTCAAGTTCCTACCCTCAGGACTAGACCTGAGAAAACCCCACGGAAAAGGAAGAATGGAAAACCAGGAATAGAGATAACATTTGAAACATAAATTTAAAAAAAGTCCAATTATAAAAAAAGAAAGACAATCTTAAGTTTGTAAAGCAGGAAAAAAAAAAGCCAGAAGTGACAGGGGATACCATGAGAAGACCCAATAAATAAACTGAGTAAAGGATATATGAACTCATAGTAACTGAAGTAGAAAGCACAAGATCAACACAGGTGTTCAGAAGGTTCTTTGTGTATATATTATAACTTTCAGTTAAATATCTCTATGGGACTCCTGAGTGTATGAATTTGTAGGTCTCTGATTCTTGTGCCTTCTCTTGGATCTCTTTTCCTTCTGTTGGTTTGCCTTGTCCAAATTCAATGTAATGGTTTTTGTTTTATTTTATTTCATATTATTTTGTTATGTTTTATTATCTTCAGAAGCCATTGTTTTCTAAGAGAAAAGAAAAGAAGTGGATCAGGATTGGAGGGTAGGTGAGCCAAAATTTGGAGGAATAGAGGGAGAGGTGAATTTAATCAGAATATATGTATAAGAAAAGTGTCTATTTTCAATAAACTATGGAAAAGAAAAGAAAGGGCATCCTCTTTGCCCACCGTGAACCCTAAAAGAAGTCAGATTAGAACATTCTTTCTTTTTCTCAAGCCAAAAAGTTCTTGAGCATGTATAAGGAATGTATGTCATTAAGGACAAAGTTTCAGTACCAAAAACATGGTGTGCTGAAGTAGATTATCTGAGTAATTTAACACATGGCTGACAGCGAACATCATAGAGAATTATGAGGCAGCACAAAATGGCTGACACTCGATGTCTCGAAGTCTCCTTGCGCATGCCAAGGTGAGAGCTCAGGCTTGGAACATCTACGTCATCAGTGGGTGCCTGAGGGAGTGAACTGTCACCAATGAAGGGTTGCTAGGATACTGTGTCCAGTACAAAAGGAGACGTTGGGTGTGTTGAGGCCCACAGCTTAGCAGGTCAGCAGAGAGCAACCAGGTTGGCAGACAGCAGCCAAGTGGAGCCACGTAGTCCTGTGACATCGCACTCTGAGTCCAGCATGCCCAGGACCACGGAGAACAGTCTTCGAGGTTCCTCATCTCGTCGCCGCCGTCGCTCCCGCACCTCAAGAGCCGAGCTGATCTTTGCCGTGAGCCTGGTGGAACAACATCTGAGGGAAGGCGGCCATGCCCGGAGGAGGCTGAGTGAAACGGTGCCCATTTTCCTGGCAGCCATCCTGGAGTTCCTCACCCGCAGGCTGCTGGAGCTGGCAGGCAATGAAGCCCAACGAAGAGGTACCCAGAGCCGCATCACTCCGGAGCTGCTGGACTTGGCAGTCTACAGCAATACCCTGCTCAGCGAATTGTTCCAATTCATCACCATCTCACGGGTGGCTCCAGCTCATCACTAGGTACAAGCTCCTGCTGCTGCCTGGCTCTGCTTTGCTGACCTGCCCATCCTCTAGTCTATTATAAATCAGTTCATCCTACCCAACCATTCCCACAGTCATCTCTGAATGGCTGACCAACTCCCTTCTTCCCTTCTCCTAATTGTGTTCTTATTACATAAAGATTTAATTGGAAAAATAAACCTGTTTCTTTGTTTCTGTGTAAGGTGGTATCTTATTTATGTAATTCCTTCTCATCTCTCTTAAGATATGTAAAGGGTATTTCAAAACTAAAGTACATATTATTACTACTAAAAATCGCTTCTTTCTAAACTGTTTCACTTTAGTAGTATTTTATTGTCTTTTTTATTGGATATTTTTTATTTACATTTCAAATGTTAGTACCTTTTCTGGTTTCCCTTCCATAAGCCCCCCTATCCCATTGCCCACTTCTTCTATAAGGGTGTTCCCCCTCCCCAACAACCACCCCTTTCTGCCTCCCCACCCCGACATTCCCCTACACGGGGTGGGGGTGGGGGAAATCCACCTTTGTCAGGACCAACGGCTTCTCTTCCCATCGGTGTCAAACAAGGTCATCCTCTGCTATATATGCAGCTGGAGTCATGGGTGTATCCATGTGTAGTCTTTGGGTACCGGGGTTTAGTCCTTAGGAGCTCTGGTTGGTTGGTAAGGTTGTTCCTATGGGGTTGCAAACTCCTTCAGCTCCTTCAATCCTTTCTCTAATTCCTCCAATGGGGACCCCATTCTCAGTTCAATGGTTTACTGCTAGCATTCACCTCTATATATGTCATGTTCTGGCTTAGTTTCCCAGGAGACAGCTATATCACGCTCTTGTCAGGATGCGCTTCTGGGCTTCATCAATATAGTCTAGTTTTGATAGCTGTATATAAATATGGTCTGGATCCCCAGGTAGGGCAGGCTCTGAATGGCCATTCCCTCAGTTTCTACTCCAAACTTTATATCCATATTTCTTCCTATCAATATTTTTGTTTGCCCTTTTAAGAAGGACCAAAGCATCCTCACTTTGGTTGTACTCCTTGAGTTTCATGTGGTCTGTGGATTATATCTTGGGTAATTCAAGATTTTGGGCTAATACTCACTTATCAGTGAGTTCATACCATGTGTGGATTTTTTTGTAATTGGGTTACCTAATGAAGGTATTATCTAGTTCCATCCATTTGCCTATGAATTTCATCATGTCATTGTTTTTGATAGCTGAGTAGTACTCAGATATACCATATTTTCTGTATCCATTGTTTTGAAGGCCATCTGGGTTCTTTCCAGCTTCTGGCTATCATAAATAAGGCTGCTATGAACATAGTGGAACATATGCCTTTGAAATCTGTTAGCGCATTATTTGGGTATATGCACAGGAGAGGTATAGCTGGGTCCTCAGGTAGTACAATGTCCAATTTTCTGAGGAACCTCCAGACTGATTTCCAGGGAGGTTGTACCAGCTTGCAACCTCATCAGCAATGGAGGAGTTTGTCTCTATCTCCACATCCTTGCCAGCATCTGTTGTCATCTGAGTTTTTGATCTTAGACATTCTGACTGGTGTGAGATGGAATCTCAGGGTTGTTTTGATTTTTCATTCCCCTGATGACTAAGGATGTTGAACATTTCTTTAGGTATTTCTCAGCCATTCAATATATTGATCCTTAATTTGTATTTCTTGGACCTTCTTTTGTTTTCTGATTGCTACAGCTAGGACTCTGAGTACTATATTGAATAAGTAGGTAGAGAGTGGCCAACCTGGTCTAGTCTCTGATTTTAATGGGAATGCTTCAAGTTTCTCTCCATTTAGTTTGATGTTGGCTACTTGTTTGCTTTATATTGCTTTTACTATGTTTAGGTATGGGCCTTGCATTCCTGATCTTTCCAAGACTTTCAACCTGAAGGGGTGTTGAATTTTGGTGAATGATATGTGAGCATCTAATGAGATGATCATGTGGTTTTTTCTTTGAGTGTGTTTACATAGTGGATTACATTGATGGATTCTTGTATATTGAACCATGCCTGCATCCCTGGGATGAAGCACACTTGATCATCATGGATGATCATTTTGATGTGCTCTTGGCTTCTGTTTGCATGAATTTATTGAGTATTTTTTGCCTCAATATTCATAAGAGAAATTGGTCTGAAATTATCTTTCTTTATTGGGTCTTTGTGTGGTTTTGGTATAAGAGTAACTGTCGCTTCATAGAAGGAATTTGGTAGCGCTCCTTCTGTTTCTATTTTGTGGAATAGTTTGGACAGTATTAGTACGAGTTCTTCAATTTAGATCTGATAGAATTCTGCACTAAATCCATCTGGTCCTGTGCTATTTTTTTGTTGGGGGACTTTTAATAACTGCTTCTGTTTGTTTAGGAGTTATGGGACTCATTAAGTGGTTTATCTGACCCTAATTTAACTTTTATACCTGGAATATGCCTAGAAAATTGTCTATTTCATCCAAATTTTCCAGTTTTGTTGAATATAGGCTTTGTCAATGCACTTTATTTTTTTTTCCTTTTCTTTTATTTGGAGCTGGGGACCAAACCCAGGAACTTGTGCTTGCTAGGCAAACGCTCTACCACTGAGCTAAATCCCCAACCCCACAATTTATTTTTATTTTTTTTATTAACTTGAGTATTTCTTATTTACATTTCGAATGTTATTCCCTTTCCCGGTTTCCGGGCAAACATCCCCCTAATCCCTCCCCCTACCCTTCTTTATGGGAGTTCCCCTCCCCACCCTCCCCCCATTGCTGCCCTCCCCCCAAAAATCACGTTAACTGGGGGTTAAGACTTAGCAGGACCAAGGGCTTCCCCTTCCACTGGTGATCTTACTAGGATATTCATTGCTACCTATGAGGTTGGAGCCCAGGGTCAGTCCATGTATAGTCTTTAGGTAGAGGCTTAGTCCCTGGAAGCTCTGGTTGCTTGGCATTGTTGTTCATATGGGGTCTCGAGCCCCTTCAAGCTCTTCCAGTTCTTTCTCTGATTCCTTCAACGGGGGTCCTATTCTAAGTTCAGTGGTTTGCTGCTGGCATTCGCCTCTCTATTTGCTGTATTCTGGCCCTGTCTCTCAGGAGAGATCTACATCCGGCTCCTGTCCGCCTGCACTTCTTTGCTTCATCCATCTTGTCTAATTGGGTGGCTATATATGTATGGGCCACATGTTGGGCAGGCTCTGAATGGGTGTTCCTTCTGTCTCTGTTTTAATCTTTGCCTCTCTATTCCCTGCTAAGGGTATTCTTGTTCCCCCTTTTAAGGAAGGAGTGAAGCATTCACATTTTGATCATCCTTCTTGAGTTTCATGTGTTCTAGGCATATAGGGTAATTCAAGCATTTGGGCTAATAGCCATTTATCAATGAGTGCATACCATGTGCGTTTTTCTGTGATTGGGTTACCTCACTCAGGATGATATTTTCCAGTTCCAACCATTTGTCTATGAATTTCATAAAGGCATTGTTTTTGATAGCTGAGTAATATTCCATTGTGTAGATGTACCACATTTTCTGTATCCATTCCTCTGTTGAAGAGCATCTGGGTTCTTTCCAGCTTCTGGCTATTATAAATAAGGCTGCTATGAACATAGTGGAGCACATGTCTTTTTTATATGTTGGGGCACCTTTTGGGTCTATGCCCAAGAGAGGTATAGCTGGATCCTCGGGTAGTTCAATGTCCAATTTTCTGAGGAACCTCCAGACTGATTTCCAGAATGGTTTTACCAGTCTGCAATCCCACCAACAATCGAGGACTGTTACTCTTTCTCCACGTCCTCACCAGCATTTGTTGTCACCTGAATTTTTGATCTTAGCCATTCTCACTGGTGTGAGGTGAAATCTCAGGGTTGTTTTGATTTGCATTTCCTTTATGACTAAAGACGTTGAACATTTCTTTAGGTGTTTCTCAGCCATTCGGCATTCCTCAGCTGTGAATTCTTTGTTTAGCTCTGAACCCCATTTTTTAATAGGGTTATTTGTCTCCCTGCGGTCTAACTTCTTGAGTTCTTTGTATATTTTGGATATAAGGCCTCTATCTGTTGTAGGATTGGTAAAGATCTTTTCCCAATCTGTTGGTTGCCGTTTTGTCCTAACCACAGTGTCCTGTGCCTTACAGAAGCTTTGCAGTTTTGTGAGATCCCACTTGTCAATTCTTGATCTTAGAGCATAAGCCGTTGGTGTTTTGTTTAGGAAATTTTTTCCAGTGTCCATGTGTACGAGATGCTGCCCTAGTTTTTCTTCTATTAGTGTGAGTGTATCTGGTTTGATGTGGAGGTCCTTGATCCACATGGACTTAAGTTTTGTACAGGGTAATAAGCATGGTGCGATCTGCATTCTTCTACATGTTGCCCTCCAGTTGAACCAGCACCATTTGCTGAAAATGCTATCTTTTTTCCATTGGATGGTTTTGGCTCCTTTGTCAAAAATCAGGTGCCCATAGGTGTGTGGGTTCATTTCTGGGTCTTCAATTCTGTTCCACTGGTTTATCTGTCTGTCTCTATAATACCATGCAGTTTTTAATGACTATTGCTGTGTAATATTGCTTGAGTTCAGGGATAGTGATTCCCCCTGAAGTCATTTTATTGTTGAGAATAGTTTTAGCTATCCTGGGTTTTTTGTTATTCCAGATGAATTTGCAAATTGTTCTGTCTAACTCTTTGAAGAATTGGATTGGTATTTTGATAGGGATTGGATTGAATCTGTAGATCGCTTTTGATAAAATGGCTATTTTTACTATATTAATCCTTCCAATCCATGAGCATGGGAGATCTTTCCATCTTCTGAGGTCTTCTTCAATTTCTTTCTTCAGAGTCTTGAAGTTCTTATTGTACAGATTTTTACTTGCTTGGTTAAACTCACACCGAGTTACTTTGTATTGTTTGTGTCTATTATGAAGGGTGTCGTTTCCCTTATTTCTTTCTCAGCTTGTTTCTCTTTTGTGTAGAGGAAGGCTACTGATTTATTTGAGTTAATTTTATATCCAGCCACTTTGCTGAAGTTGTTTATCAGCTTTAGTAGTTCTCTGGTGGAACTTTTGGGATCACTTAAATAAACTATCATATCATCTGCAAATAGTGATATTATGACTTCTTTTCCAATCTGTATCCCCTTGATCTCCTTTTGTTGTCTGATTGCTCTGGCTAGGATTTCATTAACTATATTGAATAAGTAGGGAGAGAGTGGCAGCCTTGTTT
The DNA here is from genome assembly GCF_021556685.1 of Rattus norvegicus. Taxonomy (NCBI): domain Eukaryota; kingdom Metazoa; phylum Chordata; class Mammalia; order Rodentia; family Muridae; genus Rattus; species Rattus norvegicus. Next base: position 90,500,388 of record NC_141554.1, read on the forward strand.
AGTCCCTGATTTTAGTGGGATTGCTTCAAGTTTCTCTCCATTTAGTATAATGTTAGCAACTGGTTTGCTGTATATGTCTTTTACTATGTTTACATACTACAAGGTATGGGCCTTGAATTCCTATTCTTTCCAGGATTTTTATCATGAAGGGGTGTTGAATTTTGTCAAATGCTTTCTCAGCATCTAATGAAAAGATCATGTGTTTTTGTTCTTTCAATTCTTTATATAATGGATCACGTTGATGGTTTTCCGTATATTAAACCATCCTTGCATGCCTGGGATGAAGCCTACTTGATCATGGTGGATGATTGTTTTGATGTGCTATTGAATTCGGATTGCCAGAATTTTATTGAGTATTTTTGTGTCGATATTCATAAGGGAAATTGGTCTGAAGTTCTCTTTCTTTGGTGGGTCTTTTTGTGGTTTAGGTATGAGTAATTGTGGCTTCATGGAAGGAATTCGGTAGTGCTCCATCTGTTTCAATTTTGTGGAATAATTTGGATAGTATTGGTATGAGGTCTTCTCTGAAGGTCTGATAGAATTCTGCACTAAACCCATCTGGACCTTGGCTCTTTTTTGTTGGGCGACCTTTAATGACTGCTTCTATTTCCTTAGGAGTTATGGGGATGTTTAACTGGTTTGTCTGTTCCTGATTTAACTTCGGTACCTGGTATCTGTCTAAGAAGTTGTCCATTTCCTGCAGATTTTCAAGTTTTGTTGAATATAGGCTTTTATAGTAAGATCTGATGATTTTTTGAATTTCCTCTGAATCTGTAGTTATGTCTCCCTTTTCATTTCTGATTTTGTTAATTTGGACACACTCTCTGTGTCCACTCGTTAGTCTGGCTAAGGGTTTATCTATCTTGTTGGTTTTCTCAAAGAACCACCTTTTGGTTCTTTTGATTCTTTCTATGGTCCTTTTTGTTTCTACCTGGCTGATTTCAGCTCTGAGTTTGATTATTTCCTGCCTTCTACTCCTCCTGGGTGTATTTACTTCTTTTTGTTCTAGAGCTTTTAGGTGTACTGTCAAGCTGCTGACATATGCTCTCTCTTGTTCCTTTCTGCAGGAACTCAGAGTTATTAGTTTTCCTCTTAGCACAGCTTTCATTGTGTGCCAAATGTTTGGGTATGTTGTACCTTTATTTTCATTAAATTCTAAAAAGTCTTTAATTTCTTTCTTTATTTATTTCTTGACCAGGTTATCGTTGAGTAGAGCATTGTTCAACTTCCACGTATATGTGGGCGTTATTCCCTTATTGTTATTGAAGACCAGCTTTAGGGCATGGTGATCTGATAGCATGCATGGGATTATTTCTATCTTTCTGTACCTGTTGAGACCCGTTTTTTGACCAAATATATGGTCAATTTTGGAGAAAGTACCATGAGGAGCTGAGAAGAAGGTATATCTTTTTGCTTTAGAATAGAGTGTTCTATAAATATCTGTTAAGTCCATTTGTTTCATGGCTTCTCTTAGTCTGACTACATTTCTGTTTAGTTTCTGTTTCCATGATCTGTCCAGTGATGAGAGTGGGGTGTTGAAATCTCCTACTATTATTGTGTGAGGTGCAATGTGTGTTTTGAGCTTTAGTAAGGTTTCTTTTACGTATGTAGGTACCCTTGTATTTGGGGCAAAGACATTTAGGATTGAGAGTTCATCTTGGTGGATTTTTCCTTTGATGAATATGAAGTGTCCTTCCTTATCTTTTTTGATGACTTTTAGTTGAAAATTGATTTTATTTGATATTAGAATGGCTACTCCAGCTTGCTTCTTCCGACCATTTGCTTGGAAAGTTGATTTCCAGCTTTTCACACTGAAGTAGTGTCTGTCTTTGTCTCTGTGGTGTGTTTCGTGTAGACAGCAGAATGCAGGGTCCTCATTGCGTATCCAGTTTGCTAATCTATGTCTTTTTATTGGGGATTTGAGACCATTGATGTTGAGATATATTAAAGAATAGTGTCTATTGCTTCCTGTTATATTCATATTTGTATGTGGGGTTATGTTTGTGTGCTTTTCTTCTCTTTGTGTTGTTGTCAAGACGATTAGTTTCTTGCTTTTTCTAGGGTGTAGCTTGCCTCCTTATGTTGGGCTTTACCATTTATTATCATTTGTAGTGCTGGATTTGTAGAAAGATATTGTGTAAATTTGGTTTTGTCATGGAATATCTTTATTTCTCCATCTATGTTAATTGAGAGTTTTGCAGGATACAGTAACCTGGGCTGGCATTTGTGTTCTCTGAGGGTCTGTATGACATCAGTCCAGGATCTTCTGGCTTTCATAGTCTCTGGCGAGAAGTCTGGTGTGATTCTGATAGGTCTGCCTTTATATGTTACTTGACCTTTTTCTCTTACTGCTTTTAATATTTTCTTTATTTTGTGTATTTTGTGTTTTGACTATTATGTGACGGGAGGTGTTTCTTTTCTGGTCCAATCTATTTGGAGTTCTGTAGGCTTCTTGTATGCCTATGGGTATCTCTTTTTTTAGGTTAGGGAAGTTTTCTTCTATGATTTTGTTGAAGATATTTACTGGTCCTTTGAGCTGGGAGTCTTCACTCTCTTCTATACCTATTATCCTTAGTTTTGATCTTCTCATTGAGTCTTGGATTTCCTGTATGTTTTCGACCAGTAGCTTTTTCCGCTTTACATTATCTTTGACGTTGATTTCTATGGAATCTTCTGCTCCTGAGATTCTCTCTCCTGTCTCTTGTATTCTGTTGGTGAAGCTTGTATCTATGGCTTCTTGTCTCTTCCTTTCGTTTTCTATATCCAGGGTTGTTTCCATGTGTTCTTTCTTGATTGCTTCTATTTCCATTTTAAATTCCTTCACCTGTTCGATTATGCTTTCCTGGAATTCTTTCAGGAATTTTTGTGATTCCTCTCTGTAGGCTTCTACTTGTTTATTTATGTTTTCCTGTGTTTCTCTAAGGGAGTTCTTCATGTCTTTCTTGAAGTCCTCCAGCATCATGATCAAATATGATTTTGAAACTAGATCTTGCTTTTCTGGTGTGTTTGGATATTCCGTTTTTGCTTTGGTGGGATAATTGGGCTCCGATGATGCCATGTAGTCTTGGTTTCTGTTGCTTGGGTTCCTGTGCTTGCCTCTCGCCATCAGATTAACTCTAGTGTTACTTTGTTCTGCTATTTCTGACAGTGGCTAGACTGTCCTATACGCCTGTGTTTCAGGAGTGCTGTAGACCTGTTTTCCTGTTTTCTTTCAGCCAGTTATGGGGACAGAGTGTTCTGTTTTCGGGCGTGTAGTTTTTCCTACCTACAGGTCTTCAGCTGTTCCTGTGGGCCTGTGTCTTGAGTTCATCAGGCAGGTCACTTGCAGCAGAAAAGTTTGTCTTACCTGTGGTTCCGAGGCTCAAATTTGCTGGTGGGGTGCTGCCTACAAGCTCTTCGCAGAGGCAGCAACCAGGAAGATCTGCGCCACCCTTTCTGGGAGCTTCTGTGCACCCAGATTCCAGATGGTTTTTGTTGTTTTCCTCTGGAGTCAGAGATGTGTGTAGTGTGCAGTCTCTTCTGGTTTCCCAGGCGTGTCTGCCTCTCTGAAGGTTTAGCTCTCCCTCCCACGGGATTTGGGTGCTGAGAACTGTTTTTCCAGTTCAGGTTCTGGCGGTGTCTCAGACGCAGCGGATTTCCTTCTCCTATGCCCTTATCCAAGGGAACCCAGAGGCCGTATACAGTTTCCTCTTGGATGCCAGGTATGTGGGCAGGGGTGGACAGTGTTGGTGGTCTCTTCTGCTCTGCAGTCTCAGGAGTGCCCACCTGTTTCAGAGGTGAGCTCTCCCTCCCATGGGGTTTGGGAGCAGTGAGCTGGAGGCAGGGAGCGAGAGATTGGGACTCCTGCTAAAAACCGAGAGGAATTTTGTCTCTGTGTGTCCCAAGGCCACCAGTCAGGTCACTTGTAGCAGAAAAGTTGGTCGTACCTGCTGTCCCGAGGCTCAAGTTTGCTCGTGGGGTGTTCACTTTATTTTATTTTATTTTTTTTAATTTACTCTTTCTCTTGGTGTCTTCAAACTGTTCCAATAAATGCTATATGTGCTGATATATATATATATATATATATATATATATATGTGTGTGTGTGTGTGTCATATACATACATATATATAATATTTTCATGTCACACACTTTTCATGGTGACATTATAGGCTAAGTCACTGTTGCAATCAAGTACTATCATATATCTTTCTATTTCAACACACTATACAACATGAACACATAGTTGTAAGTGAAATGCTTATCAAGATATTCATTGGGTGTGTATATGTGTACATAAAGCTTTTTTCCAAGATAATATTTTTGATCATTTGGAAATTTCACATAATGAACCCTGATGACACTCACTTCTCAGGCATCCAAGGCTGGTCCCTTGATACTTGTGGCCCACCCCAAAAAAGGAAAAAGGAAAAACAATAAAATAAAAAACCAACAAGAAACCACATAACTCTAATTTGTGTTGAATAATCAGTGGATCATGGCAGAGCTTCCAGTAATTAGTCCCTTAAAGAAAATGCAATCCTTAATCTACCTGCTGCCAGAACACATTGGTTATGGAGTGTTACACTTCAACATATTCATCACAATTTTTAAGTTTTCACTGATAGCTGGATATTATCTAAACTGGATATTATATAAACAGTTCTGAATACCCATGATGCAACTCATAGACCATAGGAAGTTTAACAATAAGGAAGGCCCACGTGTGCATACCTGAAATCCACTTAGAAGGGGAACAAAATAATCACAGTAGTCATAAGAAGGAGGAAACTAGGTGGGAGTGGGGAGTGGGGAGGAAAAAAGTAGGGACAAGATCAGGCATAGGGAGAGCCAGGAGGGATACACAGAGGAACACAAGAATGAATTGAAATTTACAGCAGTGGGGGTTAGGGGCAGGGAAACCTCTAGAACGTCCCCAGCAACCAAGGATGTTAGAAGCTACCAGGACTCAATAAGGATGACATTAGTTAAAATGCCCAACAATAGGGAGATGGAACTGTAAGAGACCACCTCCAATAGTTAGGACCCTCATTTGAGAAAGGGTGTCCTCTACCCATCTCCAAAATTTTAATTCAGAATTGTTTCTATCTAAAGAAAATGCAGGGATAAAAATGGAGCAGAGACTTCAAGAAAGGCCAACCGGTGATGACTCCAGCTTTGGATTCATCACATGAGAGCACATCAAAACCTGATACTATTACTGTGGCCATATTGTGCATGCAAACAGGAACCTGGTGTGGCTGTCCTCGGAGAGGTTCTACCAGCAACTGACTAAGACAAATGCAGACACTTACAGTCACCAATTGGACTAAGGTTGTGGAACCCTATGGAAGCCTTAGGAGAACCGAAGGAATTGAAGGGGATTGTTACCCCATAGGAAGAAAAATAGTATAAAATAATCAGACAGTTCAGAACTCCCAGGGACTAAGCCACTAACCAAGGAGTGTACTTAGGCTGGCCCTTAACTCCTGTCACATATGTATCAGAAGATTGCTTTGTATAGCCCTAGTGGGTAAGGATTTTCTTAATCCTGTTGAAACCTGATGCCCCAGGGAAGAAGGATGCTGGTTGGGGTGAGGTGGAGGTAAGTGGGCTAGTGGAGGAGCAACATCTCAGAGGTGAGGAGACAGGGAGATGATGGGGTAAAAAACTCATGGAGGGGGGACCATGAAGAGGGGCAACTTTTAGAATGTAAATAAATAAAATTATTTAATAAGGATTTAGGAGGGACAAAAAGAGTTCTCTAAAATGGCTTCATGTCTAGGCTGCTACTTTTTTAGGAGAGGGAAGAAGGATTGTTATAGAAGTCTATAACTCTCTTTTTTACCTCTGAATCTGCAGTCATTGATATCATTACAAAACATAGTTTCTTTGGCCTTTGCAGCCAGTGGGAGCACTAATCCTGGACGTCCACATTATTTCTGGTGACACCATATGCTATGGGTCTCCTCATGGTCTTTGGTGGAAGTACAAATTGCAGACATCAAACAAGGCCCCCAGCTGCTACAAGACCATGGATGTGAACATGGCCTTTGCTGTAGACATAGATTTAGGTGGCAGTGCACAGCAATGTGGCCTCAGGTAGCTGGACACAATACACATAGCAACACAACTCTAAGTGGCACCATAGCACTTAGATATCAACATGGCTTCAGGCTGCAGCACACATCATAAACATTAACGTGGCCTTTGGTAGTAACATGGTCCAGAGACATCAACATGTCCCCACATACAGTGGCACCATGGTCTCTAACATGAACCTCAAAAATTTAACAAAGTGAACAGAACTAGTGTACTCCTTACTCAGTTTCTCCTATCACAGTTTTTTCAAAACTGTAATATAGTATTATATTTAAAATATTAATCCATAACATATGCATTAAGTTTTTCTTTATTAGAAATTACTTCCATTAGGATAAAGACTGTTGTATACATAATTATGCAAATGAAACTGGAGTAGAATCATCAGTAACAAATATATTTGAAAAATTTCAATTAAGATAATTTTTTTCTTTGAGCAACTGCCAGATCACAGAAAGTTTTGTTAATATTGGTTCAAGAAATTTATCTATTGGATTTAGTAAATTGGCTTTTCTTCTATTTATTCTAATTGGTAAAATGTTGCTTTTATTCTTCATAGATTCTGGAACCAAAAGTGCTCACTGAATAAATCTTTAAAAAACAAAACAAAACATGAAATTCACCTTTATTGAAATATTCATAGTATTCAGCGTATCAAAAAGATCTGATTAGAAATGTCATGAGAGATATGTCTCAAATGAGAAAATATTTCCAATGATAAATTAGGTTCATCCCATTATTAAGCTTTATGATTACCTTAAAGCCAATTTCAGTGATGTTTAAATCAGTTCACAAGTCTGAATTCCAGAGTATTCTGTACTTTCTCCTTTTTGTTTAAAATAACTGAACATGATGGATTTGACATACTGTAAAATGCCGTGTTTGCTGGTAAATACAATTAAGTCTAAAGTATTATAGGAACATTGAGGATTACTATCATGTTGGACTGTACAACATAACAAAGATGTTAATAATGCTATAAATTAAGGTTGTCATAGGCATTCCCAAAGCAGAACCTAGCTATAGCGAGATGCATAAGGAAACAACCAGATAAGGCACTGATCTAATGCTTGTGCTTTTCCAAAACTCAGCTAGTGATGTCTTAAACAATACTAAAACATTACATAGTTTTATGAAAAATCTGTTGATTCTTATTTGAAAATTTCCCAGATGAGTAATTTTTTTTTCTTTTTCTTTTTTTCGTAGCTGGGGACTGAACCCAGGGCCTTGCATTTGCTAGGCAAGCGCTCTACCACTGAGCTAAATCCCCAACCCCCCAGATGAGTAATTTTAAGTGCATAAAAATTTAGTTATCATTTTGTCTGGCAGAACTTTGCAGTTTTTCATAATCAAATTTACATATGTATTTATTTTTTGTTTTGTTCTTTTATATATTTTTATTGGATGTTTTGAGACATATGCATTTTTATTAATTAATTATTTATTTACATTTCAAACTTTGTCCTCCTTCCCAGTACAACCTCCATGAGCACCCACCTCATTCCCCTTCCCTTCACGTCTAAGAAGGTACTCTCCCACCCACCTTCCCACTCCCACCTCATCTCTCAAGCTATTTTCTTTCCTGGTTTCCCAGACACAAGCCCTCTATCCCATCCTACTCCCCTTCTTCTATAAGGGTGTTCCCCTCCCCATCCACCCCTTCCCACCACCCCAACATTCCCCTACACTGGGGGTCCAACCTTGGCAGGACCAAGGGCTTCTCCTTCCATTGGTGCCCCAACAAAGTTATTCATTGCTACATATGCAGTTGGAGCCCTGAGTCAGTCCATGTATAGACTTTGGGTAGTGGCTTATAAATTATCAGGAAGACCTTTTGTATGAATAAAAAAATCACAATTTTATATAAAAGATCTTAATAAACAGAGAATTCGAGGGGAATCAGGATCCCCATTACTGATATTCCAAAGTTGTGCAGTGATAAATGTGAAATAATTTTTCATAATTATTTTCTTTTTTCTTTTATTTGACATTCTTTTTATTTCCATTTCAAATTATCCCCTTTCCCTCTTTCCCTTCTGGTAATCCTCTATTCCAAATTCTTATGAAAGTATTTATAACATTTCAATCCCAACCCTTTTCTACATAAGAGATCATCATTTCCCAATCTTTTTGGCTCTATTTTCATCTAATCTATTCTGATATTTGTCAAATCTTCTATATATTCAAATTAAACAAGAATTACATAGCTTCACCTTGTTTCAACAAACACAGAGTGGCTATGTAATTCAGTAGGTGTGGACTTGCCTAGAATGCCTGACAAGCATCAGTATTGGAGGGAGGGCAGGGACAATGAGTGGGTCATTTTGAGAAGTAATAGCAGGAGAAAATCTGATGGGCAAATTCAAGTCTTTGTTGGTACCAATTTAATAACATCGACTGAGAACAGAGCAGGAGTAAGTACTAAGCTGTCAGCATGGAAATAAACTTTACAGTTAACTGCACACATATTACCAGTCTTTCATAGTTACTGCATTCTTATTGTTGCTTGTAAAAGATCTTGATGCAAGCACTTTCTGCTGTGGTTTCTTTCAGAACACAGTATGAAAAAGTGGTAATAGAAAGGATGTAGTATGGAGTAAAAGTAAGAAAATAGTGTCAGACTAACTAGGTTGGCACAGTAGTAATATTTTCTAACACATTTTAATACATTTTATATCCATAATATATGCTATATAAAGTTGGGTGACTGATTTTATAAAATGTATATTCATAAATGCCATTAAATATAAAAAACTATATGTAAGCTTTGGTATTGAATGGAAGAAATAAAGAAAGGAGGAAAGGAAAGAAGAAAAGAAAGACAAAAGCAAGAACTTCAAATCACAAGATTTTACACGGTTGAAGAAAATAGAATTTATAGAGTTATAAAGGGTTTTTGATAAACATTCCTTGGTTTCATCCAGCTATGATCTCACTGCATAGCTGTCTGTCTGCATGTTCTAATGTAGTAACAAATTCTCTACTTTTTCACTTTCTTCCTAATTGCTCAGCAGGAATTCACTAAATGTTTCTCCTATGATGGCTGCAAACAGCCTGCAGAAAAATCTGGTGTAGAAGATTAGAATGGATAATATTGTCTGTATTTGTTTAAGTGCTGGAGGTATTATAATGAGCTGAAACGAAACAATTTAGTCCCAGATGCTTTGAACTAAACATGTAGGGAGAACAACTGGAAAACTTGATAGAGTATCTTTAAATCTGCCAAGCAGCTGAAGGCGTTCATGAGGTGAACATAAAGCATACATTTGAGTGCTGTCTGAGCCCTATTTGTAGAAGCAACTAGCTCAAAAGACAGAAAAAATTAGACACAAGCACAGTGATATCAAGAATGCCAGCATGTTAGGAATTTTTGCAAAGCTCCTCTCAAATGTTTAGCATGTGACAATATCCATTAATTAGAACATTTTACAGAAAATAATCAATCTTTCTTCAAATTCAGTCCATGTACAGTATACATCTGGAAAACAAGATTACAAGATGCTCAATAAAATAACAATAAAAGTTAAATTTGATTCCATTTAGATATCCTGGTTTGCCAGAAGTGTAGTCTGAAATAACAACTCCCAAGAGAATATTAAAATGATAGATTTAGTCAATGTATTATAGCAAGTTAGGAGAAAATTTTCATAGTTTTCAGTCTTAGATACAAAATTTCAATCAATATAGATTGAACTTGAATATATAAAATAGGAATGTTGTACATTAAAATGTATGATTCTTACATCCTATTTTTGATTGTATTTTTCTTTTATTGAAAATAGATTTTTTTGTACAATATACTTTAATAATGGTTTCCTCCCCCCCCATATTCATCCAGATCTTCTCAATTCCCCTTCTCATCTGAATGCCCCTTCTTTTCTTTAATAACAATGTGCAGTGATGATATAGTTTCACTCTGAAAGTATAACATACCATTATGTAGCATTAAGGTTCGTAGAAAGCTGGAAAAATGATTGGGATTCACATGACATTATTAGAGTTTGGATGTGATGGCAATTTTCCACACTGACTATAACAAATCCAGGTAACTTTTAAAGCAATGTCACAAGCAATCATTTTGAAATGTTACAGTTATTGGAAACATTATTAAACAAAAGAAATCAAGTATTCATGAGCCAAATAAAATACTTTGAAAAATGCCATTTGTAATGTTCTGCCAGTAGTTTAGATTAGAATGTTAGAAGGATTAAATGTGGGTCATTCTCTACTTTAGCACACACCAAGGACTCTTTGGAATAGCCAGCATGTGTTGGAGGCCTCATCTCAGGTGGTATATGCTGCCTGGTTGGTGATCCAGCATCTGGGAGATCTTGGGCGTCAAAGTAAATTGAGACTGCTGGTCTGACTACAGGGTTGCTCTCCTCTTCTGCTTCTTCTAACTTTTCTCTAATTCAGTTACTAGGGTCAGCAGCTTGTGTTCATTGGTTAGGTGCACTTATCTGCATCTGACTCTTTTAGCTGCTTCTTTTGTAGGACAGTTATGATAGGTTCCTTTTAGTGAACACTCCATAGCCTCAGTAATGGTGTCAGGTCTTGGGGGCCTCCTCTTGAGCTGGATCCCACTTTGGGCCTGTCTCTGGACCTTCTTTTCCTCAGGTTCTTCTTCCTTTGCATCCCTGCATTTCTTTCAGACAGGAAGAATTATGCTATAGCAACCCCATCCCTCACTTGATGTCCTGTCTTCTTCTGGAATTAGGTTCATTAAGTTTCCTCTCCCCACTGTAGGGCATTTCACCCAGCCACTTGTGTCCTGAGTAGCTCTCACTTCCCAGGTGTCTGGTACATTCTAGAGCATCCTCAAACTCCTCCCTCCAAGGTTGCCTGTTTCCATTTTTGTCTGCTGGTCCTCGGGGCTTTAGTCCTTTTCCTCCACCTGATACCAGATCATGTTCCCCTCTCCCCACTCCCACCCACTTTTTCTCCCCTGTCCCTCCCTTCCTCCCCCTCTGTGGTTTTTTTCTTCCTCCCAAGTGAAACTGAGACTTCCTCACTTGGGCCCTTCAGCTTGTTGATCTTTTTTGAGTTATGTAAAGAAGAAAAAAAAATAACCTTTCGGAGTCTTCCCATAATTGACCAGCATTAGCAATTTGCCAAACATTTAGTGCTATTATGCCCCTACCCAGTTGACCCTCCAGAAACCCATCATCCCATCCCACTCCCCACCAGCCTCTATGAGAGTGATCCCTCACCCACCCACTCACTCCTTCCCACTTCCTACTTTGGCATTCCCCTACACTGGGCCATCAGGCCTTGACAGGACCAAGGGTCCTGCCTCCCACTGATGCATTACAAGGTCATCTTCTGCTATATATGCAGATGGAGCAAAAGGTCTATCCCTGTGTTATCTTGGGATTGTGGTTTAGCCCCTGGGATTACAGAGCAACAATGCTAAAAAAAATATGGTTATTGATAGACAGGCAGATGGATCAACGAAATATAACTGAAGACCCAGAAATGAACCCACACACCTATGATCACTTGATCTTTGACAAAGCAGCTACAACCATCCAGTGGAGAAAAAGACATAATTTTCAAGAAATATTGTTGGTTAAACTTGAGGTCAGCACGTAGAAGAAGGCAAATGCATCTGTTTTTATCCCCTTGTACAAAGATCAAGTGGATCTTGGACTTCCATATTAAACCAGATACACTGAAACTAATAGAAGAGAAAGTGGGGAAGGACCTTGAACACATAGGCACAGGGGAAATTTTCTTGAAATTTTCATCAATGGCTTATGTTCTAAGATCAAGAATTGGCAAATGGAAAAAAAAGAATTGGCAAATGGGACTTCAGCAAATTGCAAAGCTTCTGTAAGGCAAAGGACACAGTCATTAGGACAAAATGGTGACCAACAGAGTGGGAAAAGGATCTGTACCAATTTTATATTTCATAGAGGGCTGTATGTCAAATATATATATATATATATATATATATATATATATGTATATATATATATATATATATATATATATATATATATATATGTTGCAAGAAGTTAGACTCCAGAGAATCAAATAACCCTTTTTATAAAATGGGCTACAGTACTAAAAAAAAAAAAAACAGAAAAACCCAGAATTATCAACTGAGGAATATCGAATGACTAAGAAGTACCTAAAGAAATGTTCAACATCCTTAATTATCAGGGAAATACAAATCAAAACAACCTTGAAATTCCACCTCACACCAGTCAGGATGGCTAAGAGCAACTACTCAGGTGACAACAGATGCTGGCAAGGATGTGGAGAAAGAGGTACACTCCTCCATTGTTGGTGGGATTGCAAGCTGGTATAACCACTCTCAAAATAAGACTGGCAGTTTTTCAGAAAATGGGACATTGTCCTACCTGAGGACCCAGCTATACCTCTACTGGGAATATATCCAAATGATGCTCCAACATACAGTGAAGACACATGCTCCACTACATTCATAGCAGACTGATTTATAATAGCCAGAAGCTGGAAAGAACACAGATGCCCTTCATCAGAGGAATAGATACAGAAAATATGAAACATCTCCATAATATATTACTACTCAGCTACCGAAAAATAATGACTTTATGAAATCCATAGGCAAATGAATGGAACTAGAAAATATCATCCTAAGTGAAGTAACCCAATCACAGAAAAAATACAAAGGGTATGCACTCACTGATAAGTGAATATTCATCCAAAAGCTAGGATTACCCAAGAAAAAAATCCACAGACCACATGAAGCTCAAGAAGAAGGACAAGCAAGTGTAGATGCTTCAGTATTTCTTGAAAGGTGGAATAAAAATATTTATAGGAAGAAATATGGTGACAAACATTGGAACAGAGACTGAAGAAACAGCCATTCAGACCCTGTGCCACCTGGGTATATAGCCCATTTAAATACAGACACCATATTAGATAATATTGATGAAGCCAAGTAATGCACGCTGACAGAAGCCTGATATAACTGTCTCCTGAGTGGCTCAGCAAGAGCATGTAAAATACAGAGGTGAATGCTAGCACCATACCATTGAACTGAGGACAGGGTCTCTGTTGGAGGGATTAGAGAAAGGATTGAAGGATCTGAAGGGGTTTGAAACCCCATAAGAACAACAATACCAATCAACCAGAGCTCTCAAGGACTAAACCACTACTAAAAGCCTACACATGGACAGACCCATGTTCCAGCTGCATATGTAAGAGAGAATGACCTTGTTGAACACCAATGGAAACAGAAGCCCTTGGTCCTGCCAAGGCTGGACCCCCCCCCAGTGCAGGGGATTGTTGGGGGGTGGGAAGAGAGGTTGGATGGGTAGGGGGACACCCCCATAGAAGAAGGGGAGTGGGATGGGATAGGGGGCTTATGAATGGGAAACCGGGAAAGGGAATAACATTTGAAATGTAAATAAAAATATCCAATAAAAATTAATTAAAAAATAAAAAGAAAAAGAAGGGGGGAACAAAAGTACTCACAGAAGGAAATATTGAGACAAGGTGTGGAGCAGAGACTGAAGGAAAGGCCATCCAGAGACTGCCACCACTTGAATATCCAGTCCATATACACATACCAAACCTAAACATTATTATGGATGCCAAGAAGTACATGATGACAGTGGCCTGATATATCTGTTTCCTGAGAGGCTCTGCCAGAGTCTGACAAATACAGGTAGATCCTTGCATCCAGCTGTTGAAGTGAGAAAGGGGTCCCCAGTGGAAGAGTTAGAGGAAGGACTGAATTAGCTTCAGGGTTTTGCAACCCCTTATGTAGAATAACAATACCAACCAATCAGGTTATAAATCTTAAGAAAGAATTTCTAAGTGGACAGAGTATTCAAGCAATTCCTAATTATTTATAGTATATAAATATACTAGTCAATCTCTCAGTCATCATCAGGGAAGCTTTTATTTGCACAGATTCTGAATGAAACTCATACCTGCAACTGGTTTAGGTGCAGAAAATAAGAAACCAGAATGTACACACCTAAATGGAACATATATATTAAACCCTCATTTCGAACAGCTCAGAAATTAGTATGGAATAATGAGGTGAAAAAAAGTGAAAGAGCTGTAATAGATAGTAGATGATTATATTACTCTGAAAGGCAGAGTATGCAAGACTAGTGAAAGCTCAAGCTAGGTAAAAATATCACCATGAAGAGACATAGTATGAGAAAAATCCCATCCTTACATAAAGATCTTAGAAGTTGATAGCTGCCAAAATACAGTGTGTCAGTTTTCTTTAAGACCATGGGCTCTAATATGTTGACCAAGCTCCAGTAGAAGGCACATAACTAAAAATATTTGGACAGCAAAAATTATATTTGGTGGGGTTTTAAAACAAGAGGACAGAAATGTGGCTAAGTAAGGAGTTTTGATGTAGAAATAATTGAGGAAGCAGATGAATATGACCAAAGGAAACTGTACAAAAATTTCAATGAATTAAAAATGACTAGGAATGATGTCAAATGTACTATAAACAGTAAGAATTGAAAGTATTATCAAGGAAGCAAACAGCTGAGTGAAATAACAAAGGCACTATACAATAAAAAAGAGAATTCAATAAAGAGATAAAAATAATGGAGTAAATGTTGGACAAAAACATTCTAGGACAAATAAAAATATAGACAAGGTGAAGGAACTAAAATAATCCAACAAAGACAAAGCTAAAATAAAAAGAAGTACAAGTGAAACTACAAAATTTATTCAGAGCTCTCTAAAAAATATGAATCCTATAATTTATAGACACTGAAGCAGAAGAATCTTGTTCTAAGGACATAAAGAAAATTTTAAATAATTATAACAAAACGTTTCCCACAGTTAAGAAAAGAAATACAAATAAAGCTATTGGAAGTGTTTAGAACATGAAAGAAAGAGGACCAGAAAAGAATCTACATTAATTATATTATTGTCAAAACACTAAATTTACAGAACAAAGCGGTTATATTGAAAGCGGCAAGAAAGAAACACCAAATCACTTATTAAATCAGTAGCATTAGAATAACAGCAGTTTATTCAACTGAAACTTTAGAAAACAGAAGGGCTTCAAATGATGTATTTCAAGTTCTGAAAGATAGCAACTGCCAACCCAGACTACTTACCCAGCAAAGCTCTCTGTCAGGATTAAAGGAAGAAGTAGAAGCTTTCCATTATTAAAATAGGCAAAACGAGTTATGGCTACTATTCCAGCTTTAAGGAAGAAACGAACACATTCTTTAGACTGAAGAGAAAAATGAATCTAATCACAATGCATGGAAAGAATAAAACTTACTATAATATCTAAGGAATAGAGCAGTGGTTATTACCCTGCCTAATGCTGGGTTCCTTTTAAACAGCTCTTCTTGTGGTGGGGTTTCCTCACCATAAAATTACTTTTGTTGCCACTTCATAACTAATTTTTCCATTATTATGTAAATATCTGTGATTTTCAAATGGTTTAAGGTGACCCTTGTTAAAGGGTCATATGATATCCAAAGGAGTTGATCACATGTTGAGAAACACTACAATCGAGGACAAAGTTAAAAAAAAAAACCTCAAACAATATAAAATCAAGCAAATGCCAGTATGACAGAGGATGGCATTTAATAAAAATCCTGAATATTTATGGTCTTAATTCTACAATCAATGAGTTGACTCAAAAAGCACAACCCTTCTGTTAGTTGACTGTAAGATCTGAACTTTACTATAAAAAATAGATGCCACTTTTGGTAGAACAGAGAGAAAATGTATTCCAAAAAATGTACTAAGGAAACCGAGCAAATGCTGCTATTGTACTATCTCATGATAGTCTTTATACCACAACTTAAAAAGCTCCTTTAAAGCAGGGTCAGTTCATATGGATTGAGAGAACAATCTGGTAAGAGTATTTAATGACTCTAGGTGTTTATTTTCTGTTCAATGGTGCACTCAAATTCATAAAATGAATACAACTAGATGCCCAGTCATACGTGAAACTCAGCACTGTCAGGTAACTTCAATACCCACTTTAACTATCTGACATGTCAACCAGTAAAAGTTAAGCAGAGACACATTTGAATTAAAAAACACCATAGAACAAATAGAGTTTAAAATATACACAGATTATGCCACCCAAACAATGAAAACTATAAAGCATTCCCAGTGGCTCATGGAATTCTCTCTAAAATAAATCATATAATAGAACATAGAATGAGTCATAACAAATCAAGAACGTTGAAGTTATTCCTTCAGAATCATTCTCTAATCACAGTACATATCAACATCAAGAGAAACCTTATAGAATATACAAACTCTTTGAGACTAAACAACAAACAGGTGCAATGAAATAGGAGTAGTGGGAGGGGTAAAGCATGGTCAGAATATAATGTGTTAAAAAAAGTTTTCAATCAAAAATATAAATAAAAAGAAAACTAGAATACAATGTGTAAAATGTATTGAATTCAATTGAAGCATTACTAAGAGAAAAGTTTATAGCTCTAAGCATCTACAGGAGGAAATCAATGGACTCTGAACCAATCGACTTAAGTTAACTTAAAGCTCTTCAATAAGAATAAGCCAAAATACAACTCAGTATATGGAAAAAAGTAATCACCATATGGCAGAAGAAAATCAAATGGAAACAAACAAACAAACACACAAAAAACCCACAAAGCACAAAAGAAACACATTGTTGATATTTATATCCTCATAGGAAAAGGGGTGGATCTGGGGAAGAAAGGGAGGAGGTATGGGATGTGGATCAGTTGGAGGGTGGCGCAGGAGGGGAATAAAATCTGGAGTGTAAAAATAAATAAAAAAAAATTAAAAAAAGATAAACCAGATAGACAATGCATTAATCAAACTGATCAACAAAGATTAAGAGGATCTAAGTAAATTAAATCCGAGATGAAATACAGTTACTTCATAGATAGGAGTGAAATTTTAAAAATATTCAGTATTATGTTGAAAACATATTATGTCCATGAGTTAGAAACAACTAAAGAAATGTGTGAATTGTCAGATACCAAATTATTAATTTAATTACTAAAATTAAAACACTAATATACATAAATAATTGAAATCAGAATGAAGCAGTAATTAAAAATCCGCAAAATTAAAAAATTCAAATCAAGATGGATTTACTGATGAATTCTATCATATCTTCAAATAGTTAATACCAGTGATCCTCCAATTGTTCTACCAAAACAGAATGTGAGAGGACACTATCAAATCTTTTTTTTTTTTTTTTTATTAACTTGAGTATTTCTTATATACATTTCTAGTGTTATTCCCTTTCCCGGTTTCCGGGCAAACATCCCCCTCCTCCCTCCCCTTCCTTATGGGTGTTCCCCTCCCAACCCTCCCCCCATTGCCGCCCTCCCCCCATAGACTAGTTCACTGGGGGTTCAGTCTTAGCAGGACCCAGGGCTTCCCCTTCCACTGGTGCTCTTACTAGGATATTCATTGCTACCTATGGGGTCAGAGACCAGGGTCAGTCCATGTATAGTCTTTAGGTAGTGGCTTAGTCCCTGGAAGCTCTGGTTGCTTGGCATTGTTGTATATATGGGGTCTCGAGCCCCTTCAAGCTCTTCCAGTTCTTTCTCTGATTCCTTCAATAGGGGACCTATTCTCAGTTCAGTGGTTTGCTGCTGGCATTCGCCTCTGTATTTGCTGTATTCTGGCTGTGTCTCTCAGGAGCGATCTACATCCGGCTCCTGTTGGTCTGCACTTCTTTGCTTCATCCATCTTGTCTAATTGGGTGGCTGTATATGTATGGGCCACATGTGGGGCAGGCTCTGAATGGGTGTTCCTTCAGTCTCTGTTTTAATCTTTGCCTCTCCCTTCCCTGCCAAGGGTATTCTTTTTCCTCATTTAAAGAAGGAGTGAAGCATTCACGTTTTGATCATCCGTCTTGAGTTTCGTTTGTTCTAGGGATCTAGGGTAATTCAAGCATTTGGGCTAATAGCCACTTATCAATGAGTGCATACCATGTATGTCTTTCTGTGATTGGGTTAGCTCACTCAGGATGATATTTTCCAGTTCCAACCATTTGCCTACGAATTTCATAAACTCGTTGTTTTTGATAGCTGAGTAATATTCCATTGTGTAGATGTACCACATTTTCTGTATCCATTCCTCTGTTGAAGGGCATCTGGGTTCTTTCCAGTTTCTGGCTATTATAAATAAGGCTGCGATGAACATAGTGGAGCACGTGTCTCTTTTATATGTTGAGGCATGTTTTGGGTATATGCCCAAGAGAGGTATAGCTGGATCCTCAGGCAGTTCAATGTCCAATTTTCTGAGGAACCTCCAGACTGATTTCCAGAATGGTTTTACCAGTCTGCAATCCCACCAACAATGGAGGAGTGTTCCTCTTTCTCCACATCCTCGCCAGCATCTGCTGTCACCTGAGTTTTTGATCTTAGCCATTCTCACTGGTGTGAGGTGAAATCTCAGGGTTGTTTTGATTTGCATTTCCCTTATGACTAAAGATGTTGAACATTTCTTTAGGTGTTTCTCAGCCATTCGGCATTCCTCAGCTGTGAATTCTTTGTTTAGCTCTGAACCCCATTTTTAATAGGGTTATTTGTTTCCCTGCGGTCTAACTTCTTGAGTTCTTTGTATATTTTGGATAGAAGGCCTCTATCTGTTGTAGGATTGGTAAAGATCTTTTCCCAATCTGTTGGTTGCCGTTTTGTCCTAACCACAGTGTCCTTTGCCTTACAGAAGCTTTGCAGTTTTATGAGATCCCATTTGTCAATTCTTGATCTTAGAGCATAAGCCATTGGTGTTTTGTTCAGGAAATTTTTTCCAGTGCCTATGTGTTCCAGATGCTTCCCTAGTTTTTCTTCTATTAGTTTGAGTGTGTCTGGTTTGATGTGGAGGTCCTTGATCCACTTGGACTTAAGCTTTGTACAGGGTGATAAGCATGGATCGATCTGCATTCTTCTACATGTTGCCCTCCAGTTGAACCAGCACCATTTGCTGAAAATGCTATCTTTTTTCCATTGGATGGTTTTGGCTCCTTTGTCAAAAATCAAGTGACCATAGGTGTGTGGGTTCATTTCTGGGTCTTCAATTCTATTCCATTGGTCTATCTGTCTGTCTCTGTACCAATACCATGCAGTTTTTATCACTATTGCTCTGTAATACTGCTTGAGTTCAGGGATAGTGATTCCCCCTGAAGTCCTTTTATTGTTGAGGATAGCTTTAGCTTTCCTGGGTTTTTTGTTATTCCAGATGAATTTGCAAATTGTTCTGTCTAACTCTTTGAAGAATTGGATTGGTATTTTGATGGGGATTGCATTGAATCTGTAGATTGCTTTTGGTAAAATGGCCATTTTTACTATATTAATCCTGCCAATCCATGAGCATGGGAGATCTTTCCACTATCAAATCTTTTAAGTTAATTTTATACTTATAGTGAAAACAAAGATGAAACTGGAAAGATGTTTAAAAGTTACACATTAACTTCTCCAGTACATGTAGACACAGAAATTTACTTGCAAAGTCAATTCAAGAAAACAAAAGAGATCATTCACTGTGAGTGAGTTTATTCAAGATATTCAGGTATAGTTCTGAATACATAAATAATAAATTTTATAAATTTTATGACTCTAGAAATGCATATGGCATGAGATTGATATTCAAAATATATAGTCATTTCAAATTGCTTACCAAGTTAATTTATTAAACCTGACAATTCACTTATAAATGTTCAGTTAGATATCAAGAATTGTTTGCATTTAGCTTCAGATGTGTATAAATTAGGAATATGCCAGTGTGAGCTTCATATTCATATGGTGTTGCACTATTTACTTTCACTTTCATTTTATGCTAACACATCTCTCATTTTGTGATGGGGAGATGGGCCCGTGAAGTAAGCTGTGCTTGCACTCAATCACTGGGCTTCTTAGTTCCTCTAAATAGCTCTTGTTATTTGTATCACAGTTGGCAGATTGACACAGCAGATGGGGATTGTGTCATCAATCACACTTTTCCCACTAGGATTGGACTGATATGAATCTTAGCTCTTCTGCCTTTCTTTTTGAAGGAAATGAACAGTCTTTGGGAACTAGTAAGATAATTCCAGTATTATGGATAAATATTGAAACTTAATACACCTAATGTAAATATAATGAAGTATCATCTCATATCAAAAGAGAAGTTGTATAATAAGGAATATTTCTAAGATCTACACTTTAAAATGTTAATATAGTATTTTCTCCTGAAATATTTTAATGTGTGTGAGTTTGTGTGGATGTGTGCTAATATTTGTTTGCCTAGAGAGGACAGAGAATAACTCTTGAGAACTCATTCTATCCTGCCTCCTTGTGGAACTCATGGATTTAACTCAAACTGATTGGCCTTTGTACAATGTATTTGACTTGATGGGTCATCTCAAGAGTTCTGAATTATATTAATTGTATTAATATACAATTTATGTGTCATTAATTATAGTTAAATTGTTTGCTATTATTTCCATTTTTTTTTGTTTATTTGAGGCATGGGCACACTGTGTACCACAGGTTCTCTTGAAACTCTTTAGTAAATTAGAGTAACCTCAGAATCTTGAGATTCTCTTGCCTTTGCCTCCAAAAGTGTTGATAGTAAAAGTGTGTACTGACATGCCTGGCTTTTTATTCATTTTCCTGCCTGGAATTTTCCTCTCCTGGTTTGAGACAATGTCTCACAATGTAGACTTCATTGTCAACTATCAGCCTAAAAGTCATTTTTGTTGTTCCAAATAATACATTTATTAAACAGTAATTCATGATCTCTTTCGCTGCTCAGTTTCTGGTCATTGCCAGAGATTATCTCTATGAATGTGACTATATAACATTTCTAAAGTAAACAGGAGTCTATGACAATTTTCCTTTAATAATTGTTTTACTTGATTAACAACAATGTCTTCAAAGTTCATCACTGTATTACTGAGGCCTATTTTTTGAGTAATATTTTATTCTACACACACACACACACACACACACACACACACACACACACACACACACACACACATATATATATATATATATATATATATATATATATATATATATATATATATTGAATTCACTTTCCAACCAATGGGTCTGTGAAATGATTTAATTTTCTGTCCATTGGCTTATTTGTTTATTTTGGGAAAGGATGTCACTCCTATATCTTCTGTGCCTTCTATAGTTATCCTCCTGTTTAAAATTTCTGAGTGTTGAGATTACCCACTACATATAGTTACTTATTTTAAATAATATTTTTATGAAAATATTTTAGGCTAATTTGCAAGGAGCCAAGGATTGTCTAAAAAAGTTGGCAAGAAGACAGGGCTAGTCTTGAAATTCTGACCCTTTTGCCTTTGCCACTAGAATGCTGAGATTATATGCATGTGCCACCATTTATAGACATTATGTTTTGATAGATCTGCTTTTTATGGAAAGTTCATTTTTGTTGTCTAAGTCTAATGAGTATTTCATGCATTAACTTCATTTTGAATTATAACTATACTTAATGCCAGCTCAAACAGATGAAACAAGAGGCCCCACATTTGTTTGAAACCAGGGTACGTATTGGTTGCCATATCCAGTTAGTACAATCTGCATAAGACACAAGTATAAAAAGTCCTTCTTATAGAACAAATTCAGCAATAGTTGAAAACCCTTATGTGAGCAATTGAGGAGAAATGGAACTCATCTAAAGAAGAATGAAAATAAGACATTTAATATTCTCTACTACATACATTTTCCTTTTTATTAATCATTCTATTCGTTTACATCTCAAATGATGTCCCACTTTCTGGTTACCCCTCCGCCAACCCCCCATGCCACATCTGCCCTCCCCCTCCTCTTTGCCTCTATTAGGGTGCTCCCCCATACACCTACACTCTCATGCCCCATGACTCAGGCCTCTTTGGGATGAAGGGCTTCCCCTCCCATTGCTGTCAGGCAAGGCCATTCTCTGCTACATATGTATATATTTTCAAAGGATGCTAGTTTGAATCCTAAAGAAATTATTTCTCCTCAAACAATTTAAAAGATGCAATTATTTTTACACATGTGTCTAATGGATTTTTATGTATGTGTGCATTTTATGTATGTATGTATGTATGTATGTATGTATGTATGTATGTACATATGTGTTCCAGGTGTATGCCTAGTGGCAGCATGGCAGCATAGGTCAGAAGATATCAGAACCATTATAACTAAAGTTACATGTAGCTGTGAGATAAAGAACTATCATAAATTTTGGGAATTGAACCTGGGTTGACCTGTTGAGCCATTTCTCTGGCTAATGTGTGTGTGTGTGTGTGTGTGTGTGTGTGTGTGTGTGTGTGTGTGTGTGTGTGTGTATGATATATATATATATATGTATATATATATATATATATTCATTCATTCATTCAGTTGTGATACAGAGTAGGGTACAAATTATAATAATTTTCATGTTAGTACAAAAAGGTATAGAAGGAATTTTAATTCATTAGAAGTTTGTTGATTTGAGTGGGGAAAGTAGGAAAACAACCACAGTTTCTGGTGTCTCCTCAGTAAACTTTCACTCCACATACACATTTTGCCCCCTTTCTCTCTTCCTCCTTTTTGCTAACTTCAGAGTCATCAAGTTGTAATTTAACTCATGATCACCAGCAAAACGTATATTTGTGATACTACAATACAGCTGATATGGAAAAATGGAGTATAATTTCTATGTAGTATCCTTAAAGAGAAGGGAATTATCCTAAATACTGTTGCTTTGTTCCACAGGGGCGACTGCAGACAGGAAGAAAGTAGCTGAATCAGAAATCATAAACCATGGTAATTGAGCTGAATTAAATGATACAATTGTATGACAGTAATATCATCATAAAAACTAAATAACCAAATTGTACAGTATATAATTTATTTAAAATTACACCTCATTATAACTTGTACATATTTTGCTTTCTGTTGAAGTGTCTGAACTTGAGTCTCAAATAATATATAGTGATATGTACATTTGAATCTTGCTTTCTAAGCACTTATTATATCTGCAGACTTATTACTTAATTTCCTTAAAACCTGGAATTACTTTCTGTGAATATGCAGGTGGATGGTTTATCACAAGAATGATTAGATTATTCAAATACAAGGAAATTATTTACGGCACCTAAATGAAGAAATGTACCTTTGCATCTTTACCTGTTACCAACTACTCAAAACCCAGAGTTAGGACTTGATTTTGTAGTTATTTCAAAGTGAATATCCAGTTCTGGAAGCTAACCTCAAGCCATATCTTCTCAAGGCAGCGACTTCAGATGCTTTAAATTCTGAGATACTACTCTTCTTGTTTGTTTTCCACTGTCCTTAGCCTCTCACATTTGCATATTATGAATATCAAATTTTATTTTTCTGTCCCACTTACTAGGTCTGAGACCCATTCATATGACATATGTCCTAACCTTAGTACACAAAATTATAAATCACACACATATGCATGTGCAAATACATATATATATTTGTAAGTACAATGAATGTATATATTTATACATATATATCCTATGTCTGTTTATACAGATACATAGCCATAAATAGATATAAAAATGGATTATATTAACCACCAATTTAAATTTCCAAAAAAGCTGCAATGAATTATAATCTAATTCTATAGCTTAATGTGAAGTAATCTCTACAGAAAATGTATCAATGAACAGCAAGCTTTTGGTTTTAGAGGATATCATGCAATATTTCACCAGAAAAACTTTTTAAACGTCGTATAAATTAGTAATTTTCAACTTGATAGAGTTCTTTACATTTTAAGTGATAACTAACTTGTGTAAATCAGTAATCAAAACTAAGTTCAATGTGGATAGAATTAAAACTCCTACTGTTAAAATGGCACATTTTATCTAAACCTGAAATAATAATACATGTACATATATGTCATCTCCAATTTTTTTGGGAAAAGAGTTTTATAAAATGCTTTCAATTGATTTTAGCTATTAATGCAGGCATCTATTCATTCTCTGAACAGAAGGCTGTAATGACAGATATAGAGTATAATCAAGGAAATTTAATTTATTTCTACAAATCAATTATAAGAAAGAAATCTGTGACTGTGATACACTGCTATTTTTGTACTTGTTTTATTTTCAGTAACAATGCCACCTGCTGTATTAAATAGCACTGTTGGAATAATGTACTGTATGCTCCACTAATATCTCTTCAGAAGAACAGAGCTTCTAAAATAAAAATCACTCTTGCAACCAATAAAATCTAGATAGTACTCAGGCAAGAGCAATAAGTGATATTGAAAGGTTCTGTGTACTTCAGTCCTGGTATACAGAATCTATTGAGACCATTTGTTCTATCCTTTTAAATCCCTCCAATAGAAAGGTTAATAAGAAAATAGGAAATTAAATGACAATATCAAGAGAAATTACCCTGTGTCAGGGTAACGCACCTCCAAAGTAATAGAGAAAATTTCAAAGCTATATCACCTACTCTATATCACTGGAGAATTCTGATTCAAGAAGCAAAGATAGCAACCAGGAGTGACCTTATTATCAGCAACAATACTGATGAACTTATTGAGTCTATTCAGTAGTTAGACTTAGACGGTTCTATTTTCAGACTTCCGAATATAAGATTCAAAGTAATGAGAGAGAGATACAAGTGCAATATTTATGGGGACATACAGATGTAGAAAGATATATGGAGGGAGAGACACATAGAGGTGTATATACAGATATACATAAAAAAACATAAGTACAAGCACATACATATATGCAGATGTAAAGGGAAAAAGTGATACTAAAAATATACACACTCAAATATAAATATCAAAATACTACATTTTTAAATTTGAATAGAGAAGTGGATATCTGTACAGAGATATAAGGAGAAAATATATATCTTTAAGGAAAATTGAAAGACATAAAGTAATTTCCTTTTGCAAATCCCCACAGGGGAGAAATCACCTTAAATGTCTGTTTATATCATCTACGAGACAAACATTTCAGAGTTCATTGGCGAACATATACAGTATCCCAAAAACTCTGAAAAGAATATATATGGATAAAAATTATAACAATATGTAAGAATGAGCAGGGATATAAAGCAAACACAAGATCCTTCAATAGCAATAGCAATTTTCTGTCACTTAGCAATAAATGAGATCATAATCCTCAAAATTTTCTTAACAGAAAATCACATAAGTTCATTATAAATTGATAAAACCAAAACTTTAGAAAACTTAATTATATGACCATTAGGCTCTTTTTTAGCAAAGTATTACAGATGTTAATGATCCTTTTTAAAGGAATTTATTAAAAAGTTATTTTCAAATTAAATTTTTTTCAGGGTTGTAAGAATAAGACCTTTTCAAAAAACGAAGCAATCTTTTTCAACTTCATATCCCTACAGAAAATATCATAGTGAAAATAGC
Organism: Rattus norvegicus; assembly: GCF_021556685.1. NCBI lineage: Eukaryota > Metazoa > Chordata > Mammalia > Rodentia > Muridae > Rattus > Rattus norvegicus. Next base: position 90,525,831 of record NC_141554.1, read on the forward strand.
TCACTCCTCAAAACCCCGGCCACTGACCATAGAATAATTTATTTACTAGTTATGAAAAATGGGGCCAATAGCCAAATATACTTATATGTATATTGTCATATTTGTCTGTTTTTCCTGCAAGTTGCCTCACTGAAATGTAAAGAAGCAAGTGATTGAGAATTTATCTCCCATTACTAACCTACACTGCAAATAGCTTCAATACCTTTAATCTTTAATTTTCATTATTATTATTAATGGTAGTAGCAGTAGTGTTTGTGTGTGTGTGTGTTTGTGTGTGTGTGTGTGTGTGTGTGTGAATACTCATTTTCTATTGCTGCAGAACAACTAGCATTTGAATGGTTATGATTATTGCATTTAGTGAGCAAAATGGGACAGCATTTGATGGCGTGATTTGGGGGCAACACTATCATTGTAAGAACTTTTCATCACAGAGGGGATAAGGGAAATTTTTCTGTATTCAAACATGAGTGATCATGGGTGGGGAATGTAGATTCATGTTTCCCCAAGGTCCATGTTTCAAGGTAAAAGATTCAGAGATTTCATTTAATACTAACACAACAGCAAAATTATTAATGAAGATTCTGGCACCTGGTAATGTGGCTCGACAGATAATACCAATTACCACCAAACCCAGTGAATTCCGTTCAATTCCTATAATTAACACAGTTAACAGCTCCTGCTATATGACCCTGCCTTGAATCCCCTAATGATGGACTATGACCTGAAAGTGGTAAACAGAAATAATCCCTTTCCACTCCTTTACCTTTGGCCATGGTGTTTTAGCACAACAATAGAAAGCAAACTACAATACATTCTAAAGGATTTTATGTAATGGTGACAATAATATTTAGTGACATACCAAGGATGACAATGGTCATTCAGGAGTCTACAATGGACCAAGATAATTTGTATTTAGGCTCAGAACTTACAACATTCCAATCTCTCCACAGTCATGGACATTTTAGTAAGCTCTTGTAAAAAGTTCAACAGAAGAGAACTGGGAACATTTGTTCACACCTTTCAGAATCTTTGCTTGAGCTTAATAACCTTGCATGAGTAGTGTAAGGATCTGAAAACTGAAGAAACAAAGAGCATTTATTGTGCAGAGGGGATCAACCATTTTCTAAACTGGCTACCCCAGAAAAAAAGATATGGCACACCTTCTTATAGGGAACCACTTGGGAACTCACTAGAAGGATTGGTGGTTGCTAGGTGGGTCACAGGTGGTCATAGTTCCGCATTCTTATTTCATGAATGTTCAACAATGTGATGAAATAGGGCTGCTCAGCGCATATGGACATTCTGAGATATATCCCCATTTTTGTGGTTATCTGCAGGCTTTTTTTTTTCCATGTTTATTAGCTTGAGTATTTCTTATTTACATTTCAATTGTTATTCCCCTTCCTGGTTTCTGGGCCAACATCCCCCTAACTCCTCCCCCTCACCTTCTCTATGGGTGTTCCCCTCCCAATCCTCCCCCCATTACCGCCCTCCCCCCAACAATCATGTTCATTGGGGGTCCAGCCTTGGCAGGACCAAGGGCTTCCCCTTCCACTGTTGCCCTTACTAGGATATTCATTGCTACCTATGCTGTTGAGCCGGGGTCAGTCCATGTATAGTTTTTGGGTAGTGGCCTTAGTCCCTGGAAGTTCTGGTTGGTTGGCATTGTTGTTCATATGGGGTCTCAAGAAGGAGGGGGTTTAATGATCTTATTCTGGATTTTATGACCTGTTCCTAGAGCTGGTGTCTTATGACTGAGTTTCTGGGACTCATGGTTTACTCCTGAAGCTGGTGCCTTATAGCATTTTAGAAATCAGGCCTACTCCTTAAAATGGAGACAAATGGGGTTTATAGTACTTTCATTAGGAAGGATAGAAATAGCCCCTGAGCTTTTGGAACCTGGTTTTGTTTGAGCCTTCTTCACTTCATTCCCTTTTGTCATATGTCATTGACTGTGTGTGTGTGTGTGTGTGTGTGTGTGTGTGTGTGTGTGTGTGTGTGTGTGTGTACAAATGATTGGAAAACATAAAGACAACACATATATATATATATGTATATATACATATATATTTGGGGGTTTAGCAAACTTTTACTTTCTTGTGAGTCATCTGGAGTCCCCTTTGAATTAAAATTTGAAATTTGACATAGAAACTCACATTCTTTGTTCTTTATTTGTGCTCTTGAGGCCAATTTGTGGAGGCATTATGAGGCACAGAGATGCAGGTATATCTGGAAATCTCTATCATGGTTTGTGTGAGAATAGAAAGTGCACTTTTCTTTCCCCTGTTCCCTGAAGAAATTTCACTTATGACTTAGAAAAGGCCCCTTTTATTCTTATTGCTTCTGTAGTTGAAAGGGCACTCTGATTTCATGAAACCATGTTTTTATAAAATGACATATTTGAGTATCTGTGGTCACTTTTAGTTGTTTTGCAGCCATATTTTGGCTTGCTCATCCTTTTATTTTGTATGTACAAAACAGATACACACATAAACACACCCCCCCACACAGAGAGAGAGAGAGAGAGAGAGATGAAAAAAGTTCCTGGATACAGAGCTGTTTCCTTCACTGGATCTTTGACAAGAATCATTAATTGATTAGAGCTTTTTTGTGTGTGCAATGCCAGAAACATAGAGGAACCTGTTTGCTTCTTTCCATAATATCAGAATTTACTGACTAACCAATTTAAAATTTAAAATGTATGGCAGTTTCAAAGGCAACAATCTGCCTGATAATTTTGCTTTTACTAGTAAGCTAGTCAAGGCAAATAACTGCTATCTTAATTACTAATATTAACGTTCACATGGTGCATCAAATAGCAAAGTGTCTTTCTACATAAATGTATGTAGATTACAGAAATGGAAGTTAAGGGAGAAAGAGAAGGCAGCAAGGTTAGAGATGCTTCAGAAATTGTCTTACTGAAATGTAAGTGGAATATGCATTGATAAGATAGAGGACCCAAATCCAAAGGTGCTCATAAAAGACTGTTGTTGTGGAGTCAGATCACTGTGCAGTGGGGAACTGAGAAAGAAAATGCGGAGAAGAGTCCTGATGTGAGGTGAAAGGGTCAGATCATGTCATATCAAAGAAAAGGGTGGACATTTAGATTGTATGTCCAGATGGGAAACTAGGATACAGAAAGATGGCAGTTGAGATAATGATATCATTAATAGAGACCAAACCATGCTGAAAACTCCAGAGAGAGAGAGTCGAACTCTCCTTGACTGTTGGTCCTTGATAGAAATAAGGACTGTCAGATGAAAGGTGATAATTGCTGTCTTACTGATAAATGTCTGACCCATTGTAAGTAGTAAGGGTATACACTTTCCTTGATCAAGTGTGTACAGTAAGTTCTGGCACATGATTTTTCTAATGTGATTTTAATGTCCATGTATGGAAATGTCAATAGATAATATCTAAAGCCTACAGAAGAGAAACTCCAAATATATGGTAACCCACTTGTTACCTTGTTTCTAACAATGTACCTAAAACATGAAAAAACCAATGGAACATAAAATTTAAGGTAAGTCAATTCTGTGTTCCTAGACAATGCTGACTTTTTTCTTTTTTATTGCATATCATATTTATTTGCATTTCAAATGTAATCCCCTTTCCCTTTTTTCCCTTCCGGAAACCCCCTATCTCATCCTCCATCACCCTGTTTTCCTATGAAGGTGCTCCCCCATCCACCCACCCATCCACTGCCTCCTGCCTCTCTCCCCTGCAATTCCCTACACTGGGTCTTCGAGCCTTCACAAGAACAAGGGTGTCTCCTCCCATTGATGCCTACAATGCCATCCTCTTCTACATGTGCAGCTGGAGCCATGGGTTATTCCATGTGTACTCTTTGGTTGGTGGTTTAATCCCTAGAAGATCTGGAGGTATAGTTAGTTGATATTGTTGTTTGTCCTATAGGGTTGCAAACCCCTTCAGCTCTTTCATTCATTTCTCTAACTCCCCCATTGGCGACCCTGTTCTCAGTCCAAAGGTTGACTGCTAGCATCCATCTCTGTATTTGTCAAGCTCTAGCAGAGCCTCACAAGAGACAGCTATATCAGGCTGTCAGCATGTACTTCTTGGCACCAGCAAGTGTCTGATTTTGGTATTTGTATATGTGATGGATCCCTAAGAGAGGCAGGCCCTGGATGGCCTTTCCTACAATCCTTGCTCTACATTGTGTCTCCATATTTCCTCCTGTGAGTGTTTTCTTCCCCCTTATAGGAAGGACTAAAACATGCAAGCTTTGGTCTTCTTCTTCTTGAGCTTCATGTGGTTTGTGAATTGTATCTTGAGTAGTCCAACCTTTTTGGCTATACACACTTATCGTAGAATGAGTACTTATGATATTTGTTCTTTTATGATTGTGTTACCTCATTCAGGATGATATTTTGTATAAATATACCATATTTTATTTCTCTCTTCCTCTCTTTCTTTCTTTTTTTGGGGGGGCTATTTCAAAAAGTTTTATTTTTCCTTGCTCCCAGACTTTGGAGAGGCTCCAGGGCAGCTACAAAGCTCTGTAGTGGCTTCAGAGGTTCATTCAGGTGGAGGTGCTGAGGCAGCTGGTACGGAGCAGAGCAGGGAGCCCCTTGGAAGGCCCAGAGGCCTAGTCCTGCTTGAGAGTGAGGCGCCCAAAGAGATACTCGCCCAGAGATGCCTGGGCCATGCCAGTCTGCACTGGTTGTAGCCCTGCCTCCGTATGGAGGTTGGTCAGGTGGTGGCCCATCTTCTTGATGAGCTTCAACTCCTTATCCAGGAAGTGGCTTTCTAAGAAGTCACAGAGGTGTGGGTCTGTGAAGGCAGAACACAAGGCATGCAGATACAAGAGGGCCTAGTTCACGTCCTTCTCCAGGGCCAAGGCAGCTTCCATGACCTCCAGGGTTTTACCCCACTCACCTTGAGATGGCTTCTGTACATCCTGGAAGAGTGCAGGGCTCCCACGATTGTTCTGCAGCTTGTGGGGAGGCTGGGTGCCCTCATACTTCTCCTCGGCCAATTTGCAGAAAAAGTGACTTATGCCCTCCAAAGCCACTTCACTCTGATCAAAAAAGAAGTCCAGAGAGTGATAGGTATAGGGTGGCTGCATCGAGTGACATGTGCCTGCAGATGCAAGTTGACCAGCTGTTTCACAACAGCTTCCACTTCGGTGGATTGATTCTGACGAATCTGAGAGAACAGGGCTGATCCGGATTATGGGGCTAACCATTAAGACAGTGCTGGTTGGTCCGAAGAGCCGAAGGCAGCAAGGAGAGATCCCGGAGGGTGTGACTAGAGAGAATTGTAAGGCACATAGAAGTTAATAAAGTAGGAGTCCCCGGGTCTGTTCCATCCAAACACTGTTGAAGCAAGATACAGATTCCCAGGATCTCGAAAGCACTGCTCCTATACCATATTTTCTTCATCCATTCCTCCGTTGAAGCACCACTGGTTTATTCCCAGTTTCTGGATATTATAAATAAAGCTGCTATGAACAAAGTGGAGCATTTGTCTTGGTTTTATGTTGGAGCATCTTTTGGGTATATGCCCAGGAGAGGTATAAGAGGGTCCTCAGGTAGCGAGTGCAATAACCAGTTTTCTAAGGAAACACCAGACTGATTTCCAGAGTGGTTGTAGCAGTTTGCAGTCCCACCAACAATGGAGGAATGTTCCTCTTTCTCCACATCCTAACCAGTGTTTGCTGTCACCTGAGTTTTTTGTTGTTGTTGTTGTTGTTGTTTTTTTTTTTTTATCAGCTAATTACCTCTTCTGACTGGTGTGAGGTGGAATCTCGGACTTGTTTTGATTTGCATTTCCCTGATGACTAAGGATGTTGAACAATTCTTTAGGTGCTTCTCAGACATTTGATATTCCTTAGCTGAGAAGTCTTCGTTTAGCTCTGTACCCCATTTTAATGGGGGTTATTTCATTCTCTGGAGTCTAACTTATTGAATTCTGTGTATATATTGGATATTAGGATGTATGGGATGTACGATTAGTAAAAATCTTTTCCCAACCTGTTGGTTAATGTTTTGTCCTAATGGCAGAGTTGTTTACCTTGCAGAAGCTTTTCAATTTTATAAGGTTCAATTCATCAATTCTTGATCTTAGAGCATAAGTCACAGGTGTTCTATTCAGGAAATTTTCTCCAGTGACCATGTGTTCAAGGATCTTCCCCATTTTTTTCTGCTATTAGTGTTAGTGTTTCTGGTTTTATGTGGAGGTCCTAAATCCACTTGGACTTGAGCTTTGTATATTGCTATAAGAATGGATCGATTGGCATTTTTCTACATGTTGACCTCCAGTTGAACCAGCACCATTTGTTGAAAATGCTATCATTATTCCACTGGATGATTTCAGCTCCTTTGTCAAAGATCAAATGACCATAGGTGTGTGGGTTCATTTCTTAGTCTTCTATTGTATTCCATTTATCTACCTTCCTGTCTCTGTACCAATACCATACAGTTTTTTTTTCACTGTTGATCTGTAATACAGCTTGAGGTCAGGAGTGGTGATTACCCCAGAACTTCTTTTATTGTTGAGCATAATTTTCACTATCCTAGGTTTTTTGTAATTCCAAATAAATTTGCAAATTTCTCTTTCTAACTCTATGAAAAATTGATTTGGAATTTTGTTGGGATTTTCATTGAATCTGTAGATTGTTTTTGTCAAAATGGCCATTTTTACCATATTAATCATGGCAATCCATGAGCATTGGAGATCATTCCGTCTTCTGTGACCTTCTCCAGTTTTTTTAATTCAGAGACTGGAATTTCTTGTCATAAAGTTCTTTCACTTGCTTGTTTAGAATCACACCAATTTTGGTGCCTGTTGATAGATATTCTAGTTTTCTTGAGTAAAAGTTCTTTTAGTAGGATCTGATATTTTTTCCATCTTTATTTAATTGGGTATTTCTTATTACATTTCATGTTATTCCCTTTCCTGGTTTCCAGGCCAACATCCTACCTTTCCCCTTCTATATGTGTGTTCCCCTCCTGGCCCTCCCCCCAACAATCACGTTCACTGGGGGTCTAGCCTTGGTAGGACCAAGGGCTTCCCCTTCCACTGGTGCCTCAGTAGGCTATTCATTGCTACCTATGCAGTTGAGCCTGGGGTCAGTCAATGTATAATTTTTTGGTAGTGGCCTTAGTCCCTGGAAGCTCTGGTTGGTTGGCATTGTTGTTCATATGGGGTCTCAAGCCCCTTCAAGCTCTTCCAGTCCTTTCTCTGCTTCCTTCAACGGGGGTCCCATTCTCAGTTCAGTGGATTGCTGCTGGCATTTGCCTATGTATTTGCTTTATTCTGGGTGTGTCTCTCAGGAGAGAACTACATCCTGTTCCTGTCGGCCTGCACTTCTTTGCTTCATCCATATTATCTAGTTTGGTGGCTGTACGTGTATGGGCCACATGTGGGGTAGATTCTGAATGTGTGCTCCTTCTGCCTCTTTTCTGAACTTTGCCTCCCTATTCCTTGCCAAGGGTATTCTTGTTCCCCTTTTAAAGAAGGAGTGAAGCATTCACATTTTGATCATCCTTCTTGAGTTTCATGTATTCTGTGCATCTAGGGTAATTCAAACATTTGGGCTAATAGCCACTTATCAATGAGTGCATATCAAGTGTGTTTTTCTGTGATTGGGTTACCTCACACAGGATGATATTTTCCAGTTCCAACCATTTGTCTATGAATTTCATAAAGGCATTGTTTTTGATAGCTGAGTAATATTCCATTGTGTAGATGTACCACATTTTCTGTATCCATTCCTCTGTTGAAGGGCATCTGGGCTCTTTCCAGCTTCTGGCTATTATAACTAAGGCTGGGATGAACATATGTTGGGTCTATACCCAAGAGAGGTATAGCTGGGTCCTCAGGTAGTTCAATGTCCAATTTTCTGAGGAACCTCCAGACTGATTCTGGAAATTAGTCTTCCTTATCTTTTTTGATGACTTTTGGTTGAAAATCGATTTTATTTGACATTAGAATGGCTACTCCAGCTTTCTTCTTCAGACCATTTGGTTGGAAAGTTGTTTTCCAGCCTTTTACTTTGAGGTAGTGTCTGTCTTTGTCTCTGACATGTGTTTCCTGTAGGCAGCAGAATGCTGGGTCCTCATTGCTTATTCAGTTTGTTAATCTGTGTCTTTTTTATTGGGGAGTTGAGTCTACTGATGTTGAGAGATATTAGGAATAGTGATTGTTGTTTCCTGTTATCTTCTTATTTGGAGGTGAGATTATGTTTGCGTGCTTGTGTTTTCTTTGTTTTGTTGCAAAACAATTAGTTTCTTGCTTTTTTCTAGGGTATAGATTGCATCCTTGTGTTGGGCTTTATCATTTGTTATCCTTTGTAGGGATGGATTTGCAGAAATATATTGTGTAAATTTGGTTTTGTCATGGAATATCTTGGTTTCTCCATCTATGTTAGTTGAGAGTTTTACTGAATACAGTAACCTGGGCTGGTATTTGTGTTCTCTTAGGGTCTGTATGACATCTTTCCAGGATCTTCTGGCTTTCATAGTCTCTGGTGAGAAGACTGATGTAATACTAGTTGGTGTGCCTTTATATGTTACTTCACCTTTTTCCCTTAATGATTTTAATATTTTTTCTTTGTTTTGTGCATTTGGTATTTTGACTATTATGTGATGGCAGAGTGTCTTTTCTGGTCCAATCTATTTAGAGTTCTTTAGGCTTCATGTATGTTTATGGGCATCCCTTTCTTTAGGTTAGGAAAGTTTTCTTCTATGATTTTGTTGAAGATATTTACTGGTCCTTTGAGTTGGGAGTCTTCACTCTCTTCTATACTTATTATCCTTAGGGTTGATCTTCTCATTGTGTCCTGAATTTCCTGTATGTTTCGGCCAGTAGCTTTTTCCATTTTCCATTATCTTTGACAGTTGTGTTGATGATTTCTGTGGAATCTTCTGCTCCTGAGATTCTCTCTTCTATCTCTTGCATTCTGTTGGTGATGCTTGTTTCCTCTCTAAGGGCTTCTACTTGTTTAGTTTTGTATTCCTGCATTTCTCTAAGGGATTTCTTTAGTTCTTTCTTAAAGTCCTCCATCATCATTTTCAAATGTGATTTTAAATCTAGATCTTGCTTTTCTTGTGTGTTTGCATATTCAGTGTTAGTTTTGGTGGGAGAATTGGGCTCTGATGATGCCATGTAGTCTTGGTTTCTGTTGCTTGGTTTCCTGCACTTGCCTCTTGCTATCAGGTTGTTTCTGGTGTTACCTTGTTTTGGTATTTCTTACATTGGCTTGATCGTCCTATAGGCCTGTGTGTCAGGAGAGCTGTAGACCTGTTTTCCTCTTTTCTTTCAGCCAGTTATGGGAACAGAGTGTTCTGGTTTCAGGTGTGAAATCATTCCTGTCCACTGGTTTTCAGCTGTCCCTGTGGACAGGAAACAGAAGGGCCTGCCCCTATTTCTGCTGGGTCCCTTTGTGCAGGGGGCCCAGATGGTGCTAGACATTTTCCTTTAGAGTCAAAATGTGGGCAGAGAGTAGTCTCCTCTGTTTTCCCAGGTGTGTCTGCCCCTCTGAAGTTCTAGCCCCCCCTCTCATGGGATTAGTGTGCAGGGAGCTGTTTGACCAGGTCAGTTCAGATCTGCATGCAGTCTGGACTGCCTGGCTCCTGCAGCTTGACTACCCCTATCTTCCTGTGTCCAGAGGCCCTATACAGTTTCCTTTTGGGCCAGGGATGTGGACAAAGATGGGCAGAAGTGGCAGTCTGTCTTGCCCTTTAGTCTCAGGATTGTCCACGTGTCTGGGTGATCAGTTCTCTCTCCCACTGGGATTGGGAGCAGGGAGTTATGGGCCTGGCTTTTTTTTTTTAAATTTCCTCAGTTTCTGTTTTCCTGCCTCCTGTTTCATTTCTGATTTTGTTATTCTGTGTCCTCTGGTTATTCTGGGTAATTGTTTTTCTATTTTGTTTTTCTCAAAGGACAAGCTCTTGGTTTTGTTGATTATTTTTATACTTCCTTTTGTTTCTTCTTGGTTCACTTCAGTCCTGTGTTTCATTATTTCCTGCCATCTACTCCTCTTGGGTGTATTTGCTTCATTTTGTTTCAATGCTTTCCGGTGTGCTTTCAAGCTGCTAGTATATGTTCTCTCTAGTTTCTTTTTGGAGGCACTAAGAGTTATGATTTTTTTCTCTTATCACTGCTTTCATTGTTTCACATAACTTTTGGTATGCTATGCCTTCATTTTTAATAAATTCTCAAAAGTCTTCTTTTTTTTCTTTATTTCTTCCTTGACCAAATTATCATTGAGTAGAACATTATTTAGTGTGTGTGTGTGTGTGTGTGTGTGTGTGTGTGTGTGTGTCCTTTTTGTTGTTTCTGTTGTTATTGAAGACCAGACTTAGTCTGTGGTGATGATCTGATATAATGCATGGGATTATTTCAATCTTCTTGTATTTGGTGAGGCTTGTTTGTGACCAATTATATGGTCAATTCTGGAGAAGGTCCCATAAGTTGTGTAATAGAAGTTATATTCTTTTGTTTTAAATGTTCTATGGATATCGGTTAAATCCATTTGTTTCATAACTTCCTGTATCTCTGTTTATGTTCTGTTTCCATGATCTTTCTATTTTGGTTCTAGAATAAGTTTTCTTTTTTTCACTTTGGGAAAAGAACTCTATTTCTAGAGTCAAGATTTTGGCAATATGTTTGTATACTTATTTTTTGTTTCCTGTCTTTTTCCTTTTCAGAACAGGTAAACAAATTTTCAAATTTTCTTAGTGGACTAGTATTCATCCATTTTCTGGTAAAATACAGACATCAAAAAGAAAAAAAATCTCAGATTGTTTGAGACTGAAAGAATGAAAGCTAATGTTTTAAAGCGAGTTGCTATTCCATTAAACTAAAGTCATGTGAATTGGTAGTATATTTGGGACTATTTCATTTCTCATATGTTATTTTTATACAAAATGTTTTGATGTGCCATCAAGATGTGTCTGCTCTTTAAAAAGACTGGTTTTTAAAAAGGTGTTTTCTCAGTTGAACTGTTTTGAAACAGCAAATCTAAGGTTTTTTTGCAGAAAATATTTAAAGTGTAACAACTTATGTTTATGTGTGTTGTGAATTAGAAAATACAAAATAATTTGATGCGCCTCTCTTGAGTGCTATATTATAATCACAGGTGAAACTTTTTGTGTATTTCCACAAAATGATTCTTAAATTTATAAAGTTAGACTATTTCAATGGTTGCTACTTATGAGATATTCCAGTTGGTAAGCCTGGAGAAAAAATACAAATTCTTTTATACTTTTAGTTACTAAAATTAATTCTCTGAAGCCATGTCAAACAGTAACTTTATCTCTTTATACATGTGTCTATGTAGGTAATAGAGTGACTGGAAATCATTAAATCGTAGCAAAAGTCTACATTATTGATAATTAACCTTCCTAATGCTACCACTCTTTAATAGAGTTCCTTGTTCTGATGAACAGCAACCATAAAATGATTTTTATTTTTACTTTTTTACATTAATTTTTTTACTGTTCTCAATCATAATGTAAATATCTGTAATTTCCAATGGTCTTAGATGACCTCAGTGAAAGGTCCATAGAAAACCCCAGTTTTATTTTCTGCCAGGGATTGGAACAAGACCTAGATTTCAGTAGTTCTCAGACTATCAAAACTTACAGGTTAGTAGTTGGAAATACTTACACCATGATAAACCTGATAACATGTGTTGTAGTAGTATAAACTTCTGTTATAGTGCTTGGCAGGGTGAAGTAGGGGGATAATGAGCTTTAGGCCAATGTAAACTTCACAGTCATTTCAAGGATACCCTATAAGATCCCTTTTCAAAATATCAAAGTGAAATAGAAGCAAACAAAAGCAAATAAATAACCCCATCCAAGCAACAAAACCCAAAACTACAACTGATATGGATGGTGTAAACAACACACATGGAACTTTAACTGCAGAATGAGTATATGTTTTATTTTGACTTTCCATTAATAATTTTAAAAGTACATTTTTATTAATCATTTATTCAATAAGCTGTATTTTATTTCACTAAACATATACTGAGTGTCTCTGTATGTCAAAGCTACTAATCATATTCAATTGATTTAATCTTTATACCACAGTTTGGTAGTTATACTTTCATATCATAAATAAATAGATTCTAGGTGTGACTATTTTAATGTTATTTAGCTAATAAGCAAAAATTGTAATTTGGTGTAGATCTTCATGATGGCTAATCTTTGTTTGCAACTTGACTGCATACAGAATCAACTAAAATAGCCAAAAAGATATTGGATATTCTTGTAAAAACTTTTCTTGATTATAGAATTTGAAGAAGAAAAATAGGACCTCATAAAATTGCAAAGCTTCTGTAAGGCAAAGGAAACTGTCAATAGGACAAAATGGAGACCAACAGATTGGGAAAAGATCTTTACCAATCCTATATCTGATAGAGGGCTAATACCTAATATTTATAAAGAATGTAGGAAGTTAGACTCCAGAGAATCAAATAACACTTTTACAAATGGGGTACAGAGCTAAACAAAGAATTCTCAACTGTGGAATACTGAAGCACCTAAATTAATGTTCAACATCCTTAGTAATCATGGAAATGCAAATAAAAACAACCCTGAGATTCCACCTTATATCAGTCAGAATGAGTAAGATCAAAATCTCAAGTGACAACAGATACTAGTGAGGATGTGGAGAAACAGGAATACTCCTCCATTGCTGGTGGAATTACAAGCTGGTACAAGCACTCTGGAAATCAGTCTGGTAGTTTTTCAGAACATTAGCCATAGTAATACCTGAAGACACAGTATATCACTCTTTGGTATATACCCAAATGATGCTCCAACCTATAACGGGGACATATGCTCCACTATGTTGATAGCAGCTTTATTTATAAAAGCTAGAAGCTGGAAAGAACCCACATGTCCTTCAAAAGTGGAATGGATACAGAAAACGTGGTAGATTCACATGATGGAATACTACTAAGCTATGAAAAACAACGACTTCATGAAATTCTTGGACAAATCGATGGAACTAGAAAATATTATCTCGAGTGAGGTAACCCAGTCACAAAAGAACACCCATGTTATACACTCATTGATATGTCGATATTAGCCCAAAAGCTTGGAATTTCCAAGATACCATTCACAAACAATATGAACCTCAAAAAGAAGGAAGACAAAAATGTGGATGCATCATTCCTTCTTATAAAGAAGAAATGAATACTCAAGGGAGGAAATATAGCGAAAATTAGTAGAGCAGAGATTGAAGGAAAGGCCATCTAGTGACTGTCTCACCTGGAAATTCATCCCATATGCAGCCACTAAACCCAATCACTATTGCTGATGCTACAAAATGCTTGCTGAGAGGAGTCTGATATGGGTGTCTCCTGAGAGGTTCTGCCAGAGACTTATTGATACAGATCACGATGATTGAAGCTAACCATCAGACTGAGTAGGGAACCCCAATGGAGGAGTTAGAAAAAGGGCTGTAGAAGCTGAAGAGGTTTGCAATCCCATAGGAAGAACTACTAGATATCAACTAGATATTCCAGAGCTCCCATGGACTAAACCACCAACCAAAGAATGCACGTGGAGGGACCCATGGCTCCTGCCACATGTGTAGGATAGGATGACATTGTCTGGCATCAATATGAAGAGAAGCCCTTGGTCCTGTGAAGGTTCATTTCCCAACTGTAGGTGAATGCCAGGGTGTTGAACTGGGAGTGGATGAGTGGGAGGGGGAGCATTTTCATAAATGCAGGGGGATGGGGATGGAAAAGGGGGAACCGGGAAAGAGGATAACATTGAAAAAGTAAAAACATAAACTATCCAATAAAGAAAGAAAGAAAAAGGCACCTTAAATCTGGGCCACATCTTCTGGTGTCAGCAAACATACAAGGACATGGGAGAAAAAACATTTACCTTTTTCCTGCTTGCCCTCACATTCACTGGCAGGTTTGTCTATCCTGTTGTTGCATCATTCCTTCACTGACAAAGAACCAACTCTTTCTGATGTTGACTGAAAAACAGCCATTCTCCAGAAATACTTCAGGCCTTCAGTGAAAAATTAGTGCTTTTTACATATCCAGTCCATACTAGAATCTAGGAGCAAGTCCATTCTTGATAGCCGCAAGCTGTCAATTTATCAGTGTACAACACTAGCTAAGAGAACCTTAGTCAGGAGACTCCAAGGTGTGAGAACTTCTGAGTACACACACACACACACACACACACACACACACACACACACACACACACACACACAAATAGGATGGGACCTACTTGAGTCCATATAATCCTGCATTGCATACCAGTATTTTGCTTCGTGTGCAATATGGAACCAAAAGGCATCATTTTCTCAAAGCATTATTGCTTATTTTTGTTTTCCTGTTAATTTTTTGATATTCTCAAAACCTGTTTCAGCTTTCTTTTTGCTCTACTTTCTTTTTTAAAAGTAATTTATTATTATTTTATTAACTAATTCATTTATTTACTTCACATAGGCCACAGTTTACCTTCCCTCCTCTACTCCCCACCACACCCCCATCAATTCCTTCTCCATTTCTCTTCAGAAAAGAGGTGTCCTGTAGATATTGAACATCTCCAGCATATCAAGTTGCACTAAGACTAGTGAACTAATGTGTAGACTAGTACACATCCTCTCCTATTCAGGCTAGAGGAGGCAGCCAAATAGGAGGAAAGGGTCTCAGAGGCAGGCAACAGAGTGGAAGGCAGATACTCCTCCTGCTGTTAGAAACCCCATTTGAAGATCATGCCATACAAGAGGACGTATTTGAAGAGTTCCAGGTCAGTCCTATGCAGCCTGGTTGGTAGTTCAGTCTCTAGCAGCCCCTATGAGCACAGGTTAGTTGATTCTGTAGGTTTTCTCTTGGTTTCCTTGACCCTTTGGCTCCTACAATCCTTCCAGTTCATGCAATCTCTGCTTAATGTTTGGTTGTGTTTCTGTATCAGTTTCTATCAGTTGCTGGGTGAATTTTTGCTGATGACAGTTATATGAGGCCCCTGTCCTTGTACATCTTATAGGCAGGACACAACATATTGTAGGTCTAAAGGTTTTCTGCTTGGGTTGGTGTCCTAATCCCACCATTGGAAATCTTGACTGGTTACAGGAAATAGTCAGGTCAGGATCCATGTGCATCAGTGCTAGGAGTCTTAGCTATGTTCATCTTCAATGATTCCATTGTGCTTGGTTTGTCACTTATTCCAGCGATGTTCTATCCATTCTAGTTGTCTCTTCCAGTACTCTATTCCTTTTTCTCTGCCGCCCAACCTGATCCCTGCTGTTTCCTTACACCATTCCTCTTCTCATCCAGTTCCATCCACCTGTTCACCCATGATATCTATTCTAATTACCCTTAATAGAAGGATTCATATTTTCCTCATTGAGCCCTACTTTTCTTCCTTGGATCTGTAGATTGTAACATGGCTAACCTTTACTTTATGTCTAATATCCACTTATAAGTGAGTACATACCATGTTTGTCTTTCTGAATCTGGGTTACCTCACTGAGGATGATCTTTTCTAGTTCCATCTATTTGCATACAACTTTCATGATGTCATTGTTTTTAATAGTTATGTATTAGTTCATTGTGTAAATGTACTGCATTTTCATAATTCACTCTTTGGTTTAGGAAAATCTATTTTGTACTTTCTGGCTATTATGAATAAAGCTGATATGAACAATTAGAATAGATATCATACCACAAGTGTCCTTGTGGTATGGTGGAACATCTCTTGAACTTATGTACAGAAATGGTGTTCCTGCAATGTGAGATTGATGGATTCCTAATTCAGCTTTCTTCTTTTTAAATGCCCTCTTTGAAATGGCATAGTCTTTCTTATGTCTATGCCTATGCCACCACTACACATTATATTTCAATTAATTTATTACACCTTGAGGAATATGCTTCAGAATGTGTTCGACTTCACTCAGATATCACTTATGTTAAAATATTGCACGTTGAAGTTGACATTGAAATGTTTTAATATCATTTTAATATTGTGGGACTACTGTATTGTAATGAATATGACAACATATATTTCTGGAGTCAGTGATTCAAATGACTCTTAGAAAGTTCAGGTTAAACTTTATATGTGTTGATTTTTTTATATGTGTTTTTTTATATGGGTAGTGATTTTGTCATAAGGACCAAGCTTTCTTCTTTTTGTCTCATGTATGCATATTTCCACATTTCATGAGGAATGATATAGAACAAAGGACTTCACCATGAACTGACACTATGATATGGTATTTATCACCCTCCAGAACGATGAAAGTAGTAAATTTATAATGTTCATATAGTCTCCAGTTAGTTAATGATATTGTCATGGCATGGCAGTGATGTATCTCTATGTATTGATGTGTGTGTGTGTGTGTGTGTGTGTGTGTGTGTGTGTGTGTTTACGTGTATGAGTATATGTACATAAATAAATTAAGACAATTCTAAAGTGCATCAAATAAATGTCTAAAATCTCATGAGATCAAAAGGCCTTCATCACATCATTTAAACAATTTAAATTCAAGACAAGTTAAATTTTTGAATATAAACTATGTGAAGACATAAATTTTTATTTGTAGTGTGAGAAACTAAGGATCAACTAATCAATTTTAGAATATTATGTCACAATGTTTCAGGAACAACTGTAGAAAAAAAATTAAAGAAAAATCATTGAAAGAAAAAGTAATCAATAATTTTACTAATACAGTTTTAAATTTAAATTGAACTTAACAATTCTTTAGTTTTAAAGCACTGACCAAAAAAAAAAATCATCTGTGCTTTTAGTTTGCAACTGGAGGCTCATAATTCTCACTACAGTGAATTCTTTCTTTCTCATGAATATGTTTGTATGTGACTATAAGTGGTTTTACCATATTAATTCTTGTCTCTATACCTTTATTAGGTAGGATAATAAATCCACATTGATGGAAGATTAGGTTAATCTGTAGTGCTTTTAATTTCTCAGCTTATTGAAAGCATTAACTCAAAGGAGTGTAAAGTTAATAAAATAAACATTTTCTTATATTCTAGAATGCTTTATTTGTGTTAACTTTCCTCTCAATGACCAAAGCCACTTTATTTGATCTTTATATACGTACTGATTATATACGATGCAATCACTGTTCACTTGTATTTGTATGCATATTTGTAAGAGTATTTTTTATTCTTCTCTAATTGTCATCACACAGGCTTATTGCCTCAGTGGGCTAACCAAGGCCTTGTCCTGGAATCTTCTAGCCATGCCTAGTCCTGGAATTGTCTAGCCAGGCCTAGTCATGCAATCTTTTAGTCTCTATAAATTCTAATCTAGACCTAGAGTGTTTTCTGCCTCTGAGACATGCACTAAATAAACTCACCCTTTCTTGTGCTTTTGGAACTCTTGCTCGATAGTCAGTTCAGCTGTTCTGGCTCAAAATCCTCTCCAAGGTAACTGATTCAATCTGGCTTGTCTCTTGGCCTCTGACTTTTTGCTCTGCTTGACCTCAAACTAACTCTAGCAATATGTTCTAATCTGCTGCCTCTTTCTCATTTTCTGGGTCATTTTGTTTATACCTGTGTCTAGCTTGTTCACTTTGTAAAACTCTCCAGGAAAATTCTGGTTAAACTGCTTCTTTCTTTCCTGCCTCCCCAACCCCCCACCCCATACACACCTTGTACTGTTCTCTGTTAAATAACTTCTCTTTCCTCTCCTTATGAGAGTTGGGCATATCCTATTATATAAAATCTTTCTCTGGGAAGGCGGGTGTTTGGGGAGGGGGAACACCATTGTAGAAGAAGGGGGGGTGGAATAGGGGGCTTATTTGGGATGTAAATGAAGAACCTTTCTCTGATAATTTTAATTTGTATGTCAATAAATTCAATATCACTTTCAAACATGGATGTTTCCTCCTACAAACTAATGTTATCTTCTTTGTTTGGGATTAAAGGTGTATTGCAAGGGCATGTCTGTATTCTATCTGGAGTGATTAAAGTCATGTACTAAGGGCCCAGCCATATCACAACTATCAATATGTCTTTTTCTGTTTGTTTTGTTATGTTTTTTTGTTTTTTCAGTAAATAACACATTCTCATTGTTCACAATGTTACCAAGTATCCTGCAACGTACATTATTATCTATTTTTTGCTTTTCAAGCATTTGATCTAATTGTAGTTTCTTTCTAGCTAAAACATTGTTGAGATAGCTTAATGAACCTGCACTATTGGGAAACTCTTAGTTTCTCTTTGTCTGAAAATT
Organism: Rattus norvegicus; assembly: GCF_021556685.1. Lineage (NCBI taxonomy): Eukaryota > Metazoa > Chordata > Mammalia > Rodentia > Muridae > Rattus > Rattus norvegicus. Next base: position 90,544,037 of record NC_141554.1, read on the forward strand.
TTGTTAATATATTCTCATTATTAAATGAGTTTATATAAAGACACATTTAAATACTGATACTGCTATTCTTTTTTAGTACACTGTATATATGATATAACCAATAGCGGTTTCATATTCAGCTGTTGCTGTACAATCATGGATTTACCACAATTCCTCTGGTTAATTGTAGAATATGACTGGTTGTTCCAGATGACAATGACAGAAAAATTGCAGGTGCAAGTTTGGGTATATCATGAAATATACAAAGGAGATGAAGAAAGAATTGTCATATTAGGCAACTAGAATAGATGGAATGCAGACAAAGGGCATAAGAGTCATGAAAATGATCTAAAACTATTTTTATAGGTCAAAATCATTCATAATATTTCCTTTTCTTGTGGTAGATAGTGAATAAAAATGAAATTGATAATGAAAATGTCAAACCCTGGGGAAAGCTCCTTTGCTTCTGAATGGCAATTCTATAACAGTTCATGAAGATATATAGAATTTTGTGTTTGACATGGAAAATCAGGTGACAATGAGAATGTAAAAAGAGACCATGCCAGGGTAGGAATGGGCTAGAATAAAGGACCAATAGATAAAAGCACAGGTGATTTGAATAACACAGAAGCTACATTAATGAAGTTTCAAAAACATGGCTTAATCAAGACCTGAACAAGAATATCTCCAAAAGGCTTGCTAACATGGAATGGGGAAATCTCATGGGCAGTCAACAATAGACAAAGGACTATAGTCAGCTAAGGTACGTTCAAAGTTCTCCAAGGAAAAAAATCCCCCAAATTGTGATTTAAGACAAAGTTGACAATACTGTGTGAGCCCATACATATACAGCCACCCAATTAGACAAGGTGGATGAAGCAAAGAAGTGCAGGCCGACAGGAGCCGGATGTAGATCTCTCCTGAGAGACACAGCCAGAATACAGCAAATACAGAGGCGAATGCCAGCAGCAAACCACTGAACTGAGAACGGGACCCTCGTTGAAGGAATCAGAGAAAGAACTGGAAGAGCTTGAAGGGGCTCGAGACCCCATATGAACAACAAAGCCAACCACCCAGAGCTTCCAGGGACTAAGCCACTACCCAAAGACTATACATGGACTGACCCTGGGCTCCAACCTCATAGGTAGCAATGAATAGCCTAGTAAGAGCATCAGTGGAAGGGGAAGCCCTTGGTCCTGCTAAGACTGAACCCCCAGGGAACGTGATTGTTGGGGGGAGGGCGGTAATGGGGGGGAGGATGGGGAGGGGCAGGGGTTAAGGGGATGTTGTCCCAGAAACCGGGAAAGGGAATAACAATCGAAATGTAAATAAGAAATACTCAAGTTAATAAAGAAAAAAAGAAAAAAGATATATAGAATTTGAATATACATATACAAATATACACATATACTTCTTTATATACATATACATGTATATATTGATGTATATCAATGTTTTATAATATATATAAATTATATATAATTAACACTTTTAAGATATATCCACTTTTAAAATTGTCATTCAGAAGAAATGGAGCTTTGCCTAGGGTTTCATATTTTCACTATCAATTTAATTGTTATTCACTATCACAGAAAAGGAAAATTATTGAAGGAGTTAAAACTATCAAAAATAGTTGTAGATACTTATCATGACTTATAAATTATAACAACCATGTAAAGTATGTGCACTCATATGTAAAATTATAGAAACTGAATGGGTTGTATTTATGTATTTAAGAACATACATAATATATGATATACAACATATACTATATAATATATAATGTAGCACAATAGACTTGTTAACATGTCTATTCATGTTTTAATATATTTCTAATCAAAGGAAAAGTGGACATGAATTAGATAAAGGAAGCAAGTACAGTACACAGGTGTGATAAGAGGGAAAAGGAAAATGATTTTGGGAAGTGGAAATGGAGCCCTAACCCTGGCCAAGAATCTATATGCAATTGATATTGACTTGAAAAGGAAAAGTTAGTTTTCTCTGATAGATTCCACACTAGGTATATTAACTATACTTAATGGAAGGATCCATTTCCTTGCTAACACAAAATAAACTCAAAGGTATTTATTTAGATGATTTTTTAGCATTATTTTGTCTTACTACTCTTCTAATTATTTGTTTTGTTTTATTATTATTGAGAAGTTTTTTATGTGCTTCTTATTTGGTTGCTTGTTTGAAGAAAACCAATACATAAACTTGGGTGGGTAGGCAAATTTGTAAAGATCTGTGAGGAACTAATGGAGGAAAAATGTGATCACACATACTGTAGAAATATTTTTCAGTAAAATAATTCAAACAAAAATAAATTTTTAAAATAGAATTGGTGTTTGAGTAGATTCCTTAAGCATATGTTGCATTCATATTTGTGAGCTAATTAAAATATCATGTGTTCATTTTAAACACTAAAGAAATATAGAGGTATAAAGATCATTATTATGACTATTTTTATATTTTCTTTGGTTTATTATATAGGGTTCAGTGAGAAAAATCTGTTTTTAAATTCTCTTCTTTGTTCTTTCTACTAATTTTGTTTGTTAGGTTTACAAGTTAGGTGTGGAGATTTGAATATGCTTGCCCCATGGTGTTACACTATTAGGAGGTGTGACCTGTGACCTTGTGAAGAAAGTGTGTCACTGTGGAAATGGGCTTAGAAAGCTTTCTCCTAGCTGCCTGATGATTGCAGTCTTGTTTGTCTTTAAAACAAGATTCAGAACTCTCAGCTCCTCCAGCACCACACATCCCTAGCTGCTGCTCTGCTTTTCACCATGATGATAATTGACTGAACCTCCAAGCTTGTAATCCAGCCCCAATTGAATTTTGTTTTTTACCTTGGTCATAGTGTCTTATCACAGCAGTAGAAAACATAACTAAGACACTGGGTCTCAGAATCTATTAAAATGGAGCCAAATAAGAGCTCTCAATGAATTTGGAAAAAATGTGCATTCTAAGAATAACTCCAGTTAATCTACTAATAATGTTTATTAAGTCCATTCCTATCTGCTGGGACCCATGACAACTACCACATACCAAGAAGGACATAAAACAAACTGCTATCTACCCTCATAATATTTCTAGCTGTTTTCCTCAAAAACTGATGAGAAGCAGACGCCCATGGGACTAGTCACTGAAACAGTTAATTTAAGAAATTAATCTTGAATGATAAGGATTACCATAAGGAGGAGCAACATAAGATAAAATAATCTGATCTACTTCAAGTTTCTGAACAGAAATGAAATTATAGTCTCAAATTTGATGACTTAAGTAGTACTTAGTTTAGACACTGAGAACAAAGAAGTATTTCTTTAAACTGATAGCCTACCTACACAAATTATGTAGATGACTAAAATGAATTAATAATAGAATATCAAGATAAGATGTCTTAGAGGTTACTCAAAGCACCAATTATCTCCAAAAATAGATTGTACATAGATAATTTATTAATAGGTTAAAATTTAAAGCTCTAGAAAGTTTATATACTATTTAAATTCTTCATTGAATTATATTCTAAACAAAATTATAAAAGCTTATAATAACCACAATGCTAATATTCAGATAAAAAAAGTGAAAGAAAGCTGGTGAAAACATGTTTAGGGTTAGAATATTGAGAACTGACAATGTTCAACACCAAACGTATTTTAATTCAATGTTTAAAACTAATGTCAGATTGGACCTCCTCAATGTAGTGACTTTTAAACGAAAAAAAAAAAGCTCTTGATAATTTATTGTGATTATTATTTATTTGAATCTAGGTGCCTAAGGAGCAAAAAGATATGTCATGATTACTAGTATTGAATCGGATATTTCTATAGCTCAACTGCCTCAAGAAACAAAACAAAACAAACAAGACAAAAAATACAACAGGAGCTGGATGTAGATCGCTCCTGAGAGACACAGCCAGAATACAGCAAATACAGAGGCGAATGCCAGCAGCAAACCACTGAACTGAGAATAGGTCCCCCGTTGAAGGAATCAGAGAAAGAACTGGAAGAGCTTGAAGGGGCTCGAGACCCCAAAAGTACAACAATGCCAAGCAACCAGAGCTTCCAGGGACTAAGCCACTACCTTAATACTATACATGGACTGACCCTGGACTCTGACCCCATAGGTAGCAATGAATATCCTAGTAAGAGCACCAGTGGAAGGGGAAGCCCTGGGTCCTGCTAAGACTGAACCCCCAGTGAACTAGACTATGGGGGGAGGGCGGCAATGGGGGGAGGGTTGGGAGGGGAACACCCATAAGGAAGGGGAGGGGGGAGGGGGATGTTTGCCCGGAAACCGGGAAAGGGAATAACACTTGAAATGTATATAAGAAATACTCAAGTTAATAAAAAAAAAATCTAAAAAAAAAAATACCTCTCTATATTGTTGTTCATGGTAAGCCTTTAGTCCCAGCATTCTAGAGGAAAGAGAAAGCAGATATCTGTGAGCTACAGGCCACATGGGTCTATGAAGAAAGATTTTGTTTCTAAAACAAATAGACAACTAAAAATGGGACTGACCTATGAGGTCCTCAGGTTTCCATTGCCAGAGGTAATTCTAAACTATTTTCGCTCCACACCCCTGAGGACAAATGAATGATGGAGTAAATTTTCTAAAGCAGTGAGTAAGAAAGAAGGACAAAAGAAAGAAAAAGAATCAACCTAACCCAAGGTAAACCTGTATATCACTACTTAAAAATACATAAAGTAATATATTAAAAGATATACAGAAGAAAGTTAGAAGAATATATATATGATATAATGATATGAAGTGATAATCCAAATGACATTTTATATTCTCATCTTTTCACATAACCTCTTGAGATAGGAACAATTTGTAAATCTCATAGATAAAGAATTATCTGAAGAAACAGTTGGCCAAGAACTGCAAAAGCCAGATTTTTACTGCTGTCTGACAGAGTCCATTGCTTTCATTTATCCTCTACTCTCGTATTATAAAAAACAAAACAAAACAAAACACAAAACTAAATTCTCTACTATGTTTGTTTATTTTGTTACATATTCAAGTGCACCCTGATGCCAAAATTCTTTCAGTGTATAAATGGAGATTTGGAATATTGTCATTACCAATGTATACTTCTTTTTCAAAAATTATCTGATGCTCAAGAGTTATTTTATGAGAAATAAAGCATATTGAAAATATTGACTGAGAAATAATAGGCAAACAAAAATCAAAACCATAAAATGTACCAATAGAAAAGTAAAACAGGTAATTAGGATCGGCAATGAGATGGCTATGGGGCCAACATGAGCAATACCTGAACCAAATGGAAAAGTATAGTCATTAGTTGAGAGATGGCACAAAATACATGCTGTCAGTATCTGGGAAAGTAGATAAAATACTGTAGCAGCTCTGCTCTGTGCTTAGCAATTAAGAACACAGCGGGAGTATTTAAGGCTCCAAGACTTTGGTTATCAATGATGTAGTTACTATTACAATTGTAATAAACATCATTGTAATTATGTAGTCATTGTCCTCATTTAGATCATCTCACTAAATATTTATACTTATTCTGAATTTATGGAACATTGAAAACTTAACTAAGCCATTTACATGAATTATCTCCTACCCCAATCCATTGAAATATTTCATGTGCATAAATGAGAATTTAAAGAGTGACCTTAGATGAAATGTACTACAAAGGGGAAAGGGAACTTGTAGAGCCCATCTCCAGCAGAAAGACAGAACATCAAGTGAGGAATGGGGTTGCCATGCCACAGTCAAAACTCTGACACATAATTGCTCTTGTCTGAAAGAACTTCAGGAATAGAAACCGAGAGGATCCTGAGGAAAAGGAGGTCCAGGACAGGCCCAACGTGGGATCCAGCTCAAGGGGAGGTCCCAAGGCCTGATACTATTACTGAGGATATGGAGCACTCAGAAAAAGGGATCTATCATGACAGCCTTCTGAGAGACCCAACAAGCAGTTGAAAGAGTCAGATGCAAATATTTTTACCCAACCAATGAACAGAAGCTGTTGACCCCTCTTGTTGAATTAGGGAAAAGCTGAAAAAAGCTGATGAGGTGGGCCACTCTGTAAGAGTGCCAGCAGTCTCAATAAACCTGGACCCCCAAGATCTCTCAGATACTGGACCACCAACTGAGCAGCATACACTAGCTGATGTGAGGCCTCCAACACATATACAACAGAGGACTCCTGGGTCTGGGTTTAATTAGGGAAGGTGCACCTAACCATTAAGAGACTGGAGGTCCCAGGGAGTTTAGGGGGTCTGGTGGGGTGGCGGTGGAGAATTGGGATATCATCATTGAGACAGGGGGTGGGGAAGAGGTGTGAGATGGGGCACTGTCAGAGGGTGGACCAGGAGTGGAATAAAATATAAAGTGTTAAAAAAAGGTTAAATAAAAATTTTCTTTTAAAGTGAAATAAGTGGCTGAAGATATGGCTGCATGTTTAAGAGCGTTGACTGCTCTTTCAGTGTTCGTTGGTTCAATTCCCAGCAACCATATGGTAGCTTTCAACTATCTGAAAGGGAATCTGATCTCCTCTTCTGGTGTGTCTTAAGACAGTAATAATGTATTTAAATAAAACAAATAAATCTTTAAAAATGATGGAAATCTTAATTTGGATCTCTAGAATTCATGTGATAAAAAGGGAGTAAATTAAAAAAAAAACTCTGAAGAAGCATTATCATTTGTAGTTTGTGATCCCAAGAAGAGAGATTGCTTTATAATTTACGTTGTATTTTTAAATGAGGAATTAATGGGGAAGTTCATGTAGTAAAGAAACCCTAAAGTTTGCAATAGATATTGACCATTGAAGAATATATGAATTTTCCTCTAATCTATTGCACATTTTATTCTAGGTAAATTCAGTGGTTTGACTGACAATTTCTTTCCCCCCATGCATGTAAAAATATGTCTTCCTGGAATTGTCATAACAAGAGGCACAGATGTTAAAATGTCAAGCTTACAAGTGTTTCTGGAAGAAAGCCTATATTAATAGAGAATACATCAGTGGTCATGGTCATGAATCAAATGAATACATAATGAATACAGAAATAATATCCCAATGCCCTTGCTTAGATGTCTGAATATGAAATTTGACTTTCATTTAAATATTAAATATGATCAAAGCAGATCTATCTTCTAGAAATAACACCGAGCTCAATTTTAACTGAACAAAGATGACCAGATTCATCTTTTTCAGTACATTTGTGTTTCTCTAACAGGGTCGTGAAGACTAGGAAATTTCTGAAGAACAGAGTAATTATTTTCTCACTGTTATAGGAACTGAGAGGTCCAATATTAACATGATAATAGGTTAACTTATGTAGTGAGTATTCTCTTTGTTTCCAAATATAGAGGGCAAATGCTGCATGGACCCTCTTTTGTAAGGGTCTTAATTGTCGAATTCTAGAAAATACTTTTTCAAATCAGACCAATCTACCATTGACCTTACAATATTAATGTCTCACAGTAAAATACATTAATTCTACTCTCATCCCAAGCTACCATCTAAGCTCATTTTACCATATGGATTTAAACAGGAGCACAATCCATTTAAGCATGACAAGGGTAAAATTCAAGGTATAATCTATCACTGAAATGAGAACCTATGAAATCAAACAAGTTGTATACTACAAAAGTCAAATAGAAAGACAAGCACAAGAGAGGTATATGATTACAAAACCAGGAGTCAAAGATGGAAAAGGTGAAGGTTCCAAGTAAGTCTATAACAAAGAGGGTGGATTATTTTAAACCAGGAAGCTTGATAATAATCCACCCCTTCAATGCCCTAACTACAAAACTTTAAGGTAGGAGTTAAATTCTCAGGTGCTCGAATGAGACTCCATCTCCATGTATTTACTGAATGTAACACATACACAGCTCTCATAGATTGGAATCAATTGGCTTAAGTTTTGTCAGGTTACTAGCGTTGGCTTACTGGTGAATCTGTTTGAAACATTGGAAGCAGGCTTGTCCCATAACTATGGTCAACATTCCTTAATTAAGGATCTTTGTGAGGACTCTTCCCCTGCAACAAGCCTTTGAATTAACCAAAATAATTTCTGAGGCATTCTTGGAAATGTAGGTGTAAAATTCACATTTCTATAGAATCTGAAATCAATGAAATTGAAGAATTAAGTCTTCAAGGATCGTCATTTGTACAACCCAGAGTGGTGATGTGGGCCACAGTATTTTCTTTTTAAGCCATAATTGTGATATCCAAGAGATGCTGCACAGAAGGAGAGAACAAAGACAAGTGCACTTCTGGACAGCCAGGAAGCTGTACTTTTACACATGAAATTCCAAACTAGAACGAAGAGGCATTTTTTCACATGAAGAAAAGAGCATCCCTTGTTTGTAAAGCCCACTTTCTGTTTCCATATAATGATGTACTAATCCTATTTTATTAACTTGGCTTTTGTTTATATTAGAAAAGCAGTTTCCATTGTTTATGAATGCTGTTGCTCCCTATTGAAGCAATAATGCATAAACTCTATATATTTTGCTAATTTATTTTGTTTAGTTCTGAGTGAATTGTGTGTATGGGTTACTACAAATTTTATTCAACATATACAATTATAAAAATGTAATACAACACAACATAGAGGTAAATACAGAAAAGATATGATCATCTCAGTAAACACAAAAAAAGGTTCATGAAGTTGAACATCATTCCTCACAAAAGTCCCAAAGAAACATATAATAGAATGAATATCTTTCAACATTGTAAAGGCTATCCTTAACAAAACTAAATCTAGAAAATCAGATTCTTTTTTCCTTAAAATTAGGAATGAGGCCTTGCAAGATTTCCCAGTGGGTAAAGTTACTTCCCTCTTGGCCTGTCAACATGAGGTCAATTTCCCAGAACATACATGGCATAAGGAGACATAATTTCTGAAATTTTTCTTTTGATCTATAAACTGGTACTGTGGCACATACACAACCCAGAAACACACACACACACACACACACACACACACACACACACACACACACACACACACACAGAGAAAGAGAGAGAGTGAGACAGAGACAGACAGAGACACAGAGAGAGAAAGAATAAATAGAAGTAATTTTATAAATTCAAATTGAGTATAAACCAAGGACGATGTCTATATTCACCACTTGTTCAATAGGGTATTAGAACTCTTAAGGACATCACTAAGACAAAAGAAAGAAAACAAAAGAATGATATGAGAAGGGAGCATTTAAAAGTGTATATATATATACTTTTAATATAAAATTATTATATATATGAGTATATGTATATGTGTATATATATGTATGTATTCAGATGAAGTGACACTATATTAAAAGACTTTAAAATCTCTGTCAGAAATCTTTTAGATCTGATAAACACTTTCAGGAAAACATAAACAGAATAGGAAATCAACATGGAGAATGAACTTGTCAAGAAAGAGAGTTGGAAAATAATCATTTCCCAATTGCTGGATAACAAGAATTCCCAGGATTAAACCAACAGAGGAGGTAAGAGATATCTCCACTGAAAATCTTAAGAATGTGAAGAAATAAATAAGTGAAGAGAAAATTACAAGAAGAAAAATCTTCCATATTCATAGACTGGCACAAACAATATTGTAAAAAATGACTGTTATCAAATATTATATGCATATTTAGTACAATTCCCACCAATCCCATTTCCAATCTTAACTAATCTAGAAACCAAATTATAAAATCTATATGAAAGCACATATAACCCCAAATGGCCCCAGAAAACTTAATCAGAAAGGGAAATCCTGAAGATATCACAACTGATGTCAAATGATACTACAGAGATAGGCTAACAAAAATAGCACTCTCCTGACATAATAAGAGAAATATATTAGCTAGCATGAGGTATGTAGTTGGAATATTTTCCTTTTCATAGTGTAACTACATTAAACCCTTTAAATAAATTCATTTAAACATGTTTTAGAAGGCTTCTAGAGTACAATGCTTCCATATGATTTGTCAAGTTGCCTTTAAACCGTATTCCATCCTATGATTTGTGCTCCTAGCGGCACCTTCCATTATTCCCCTTTAATATTTTATACCACTGTATTCTATCTCTACTCTCTTGAATCCTTCTTTCCTCCTGGCCCCATATTATATTTCTGATGTCTGTAGGTGTTTAAAATGCAACACAGATACCTAAAGAATCAAAGATAGTATCAAAATGTGGGAAAAGAAAACATGACATTTTTCTGTGTAAGGATTATCTCACTCAGAAAGATATTTCTAGTCCCAATCATTTAGCTATGAACGATCGAAAAATACAATCATGATACTTGCTGGAAAGAGAGTTTTCCTGTTAAAAATTTTGTTAAACAAAATAAACTTTTAATGAGTTAAACAATATAAATTTATATAGCGTTACATGTTTTCTCTCTTATATTATTGAATCTACTTTTAAATGTGTCTGTATGTGTGTAAAGTTATTAAAGTATAAATAGGACTATAAGTGGGAGGAAGCAAACATAAGGGATTGGAAAATATGAAAAATAATAATAATGGAATACTTATGACTCGAAATGGAAGGACAAGGAGAGACTATTTAAGGATGAGAGAGGAAATCAGCAAGTTTTACACTGTGGAGATGGAGAAGGACAATGTGAAAGACAGATGAATTAGAACAGAGTAATGACATCTCAGTTTGGCAATGTCATAACAAAATGTCATAGTTTATAATTTAAGGTTATAACTATAGTTTATAGTTGTAAGCTTGCAATGTGACATTGCATGGGCATCTTCAGAAATTTTACAAAAACATGTTCAGACAGGTTGCATATTGTGGTCTTATGATAATAACATTAAAACAATATTAAAAATCAAGAATAGGAGCTTGAAAAAATAAGTTTCATAAATGTAAATTATTTTAAAATATTAACTAATTATCTATTTTTCTTAGAATAATTACTATTTTATTAACATTAAGAGGGGCAAAATGGATCTTATGTATACGTATATAGAACATTTTATATTACATATAAATTATATAATTTATAGCTTAGAGGAATGCATTCCTTTGTTTTCTAAGGCTCTTGTAGATTACTTCTGGTTTTCATTTAAGGAGAGATACTGTATTTCCTCACTCAGTGCTCTTCCCTTGTCCCATAATCTGAGCATTTATGACTAGCATTGTAACAGTTATACACTATGTGGTTTTAGACATATATTCACATTTTATTTGATACCATTTAAACTCCCTTAATTCCATCATGTAACATGAATGATTTTCATAAATAATTTAAGCAGACGGTGATTTTGCATTCATCACAGCAAATTAGACAGTTGCTTTAAAGCACCTCTTGCTTTCTTTCTGTGTTTACTTGCTTTCCAGCATTACTGGGATTTATGTGACAAAAACTTTGTGCATTGAAATAGTATGATATGACATTGTAGTGTAAAACACATTCTGAAATCATTGCTATCATCAAGTTAATTAATATATTCATCAGCTCATTCTTTTTTTTAGGGCAAATTTCTTCTAGCAAGCTTCAAGGACAAGATAGAGGATTACACTTGTTCCTAAACTCAATATTTCTTGATAACAGAATTTATCATGTATTATTGGAACATTTTATCTTTTTCCCATCCTTGCTTTTTTTTCTCATCTCAGTTAGTGACACCATTTTCCAATCTAATTCTATGTACTAGACACATTTATATTCTACAGACAACAGAGATCTTGCAGTATTTGTCTTCTTGTGTTTGTTTTGTTACAGGTGGTATAATACATGTCAGATTGATCAATTTGTACATGATAGGCATGTTTTTATGGCTGAATATTCTATTATGGGAAAGAACCACACTTTTTTTGTAGTTATTCATTGTTTGGTGAACACAAGATAAATCTGAATCTTAACTATTATGTATAATTTGACAATGATTTATGAATGCAGAGATCTCTTTGAGGTACTGAGTTTCTTTAACTTGTACTTAATGTTATACATTTCAGATCATGCAATTTCCATTTTTTAAATATAAGGTATTCTGTTTGTTTTCCAAAACAGTCTTACTCTGTATTAACTGTGACTTCCCTTTTTATACATGTTGAATGTTTACCAACTTTTTTTTCCAAAAGTAATCTTTTTAATGAGTGGTACATTCTTTTGAGTTGCTCTTCAACTTCCTGATTATTGGTGATAGTGAATATTTTTTGTATATCTGCTAGCCATTCGTACAACTCCATTAAAAAAAAAACACACAGATCATTATGCCACTTCTACCCTATTTATTTAACAATTGTTAAATGTTTCACTGTTGAGCTGTTTGTTTGTTATATACATTAAATTTTATTTTTTTATATTGTCATTAGAGTTTATAGGTGGACAGGCCGCGAATGTGTGCCCCTGTGACTAAGTCATCACTGAGCTTGATGATTCTGAGCCATTTCTTTGTCTAATGATGAGGTTTACTGGGAAAGGTAATTGTTGTCTGTGGTGAAATCAGACACTTCTTTCTTCTTCCACATGAACAGTATTATTTTCAAGATTGTTAGAGGGAAAATTGAAGTGGCTTATGTAAAACTGTTTCTGCTACCCTTATACATCTTTTTCTGATGTCTGAATACTTCACAATTCTCATAATCTCTAATCTAGATTCTTTAACTCTTGTGAGAGGTTATATATCCTAGAGATACCTGCATTTACTTCAGTGTAGTCATAGGCTAGAGGAAAATGTAAAGTGCCTCCCTCCATCTATCTTAGTTCAATCAGATATAGTACTTCCCTGAGTCACTGAGCCTGAACTTAGACTTAAAGCCAATAAGTACTATGACTCCTGCTGTCTTCATCCACTAGATGTTTATAATTGTACAGCCACACTTGAATTTTATTCTTGCATGGATGATAGGGATATGAATTCAGATCTTCACGCTTATGTAGCAAATGCTCTTACTGAATCAAAATCTCTAGATGGTTCTCTCTCTCTTTTTAAAGAGTTACAACTTCTTTTTTCGTTTTTACTTTTCCCTCTTAAGAATCTAACCTAATGCTCAAATTACCCTAGATGAACAGAACACATGAAACTCAAGAAGGATGATCAAAATGCAAATGCTTCACTCCTTCTTTAAAAGGAGAACAAGAATACCTTTGGGAGGGAATAGGGAGGCAAAGTTTAGGACAGAGGCAGAAGGAACACCCATTCAGAGCCTGCCCCACATGTGGCCCATACATATACAGCCACCCAATTAGACAAGATGGATGAAGCAAAGAAGTGCAGGCCAACAGGAACCAGATGTAGATCTCTCCTGAGAGACACAGCCAGAATACAGCAAATACATAGGCGAATGCCAGCAGCAGACCACTGAACTGAGAACAGGACCCCGCTGAAGGAATCAGAGAAAGGACTGAAAGAGCTTGAAGGGGCTTGAGACCCCATTTGAACACCAATGCCAACCAACCAGAGCTTCCAGGGATTAAGCCACTACCCAAAGACTATACATGGACTGACCCTGGACTCTGACCTCATAGGTAGCAATGAATATTCTAGTAAGATCACCAGTGGAAGGGGAAGCCCTTGGTCCTGCCAAGCCTGAACCCCCAGGGAACGTGATTGTTGGGGGGGGCGGTAATGGGGGGAGGAAGGGGAGGGAGAGGGGTTTAGAGGATGTTGGCCAGGAAACCAAGAAGGGGAATAACAATTGAAATGTAAATAAGAAATACTCAAGTTAATAAAGATGGAAAAAAAATGAATCTAACCTAAACCTTCAAGGATGTCTGCTGGCATGTAATTTTCTCAGACAACTAGGTAAAATAATTTCTATCATTAACTCACTTTTTAATGTAGTTTATTATATACGATGACTTGCTTTGCATTAAGATTTGAAATCACAAATAAATTAGAGAAATTCTTACAAGAGAGCCAATACTTTGGATATGTGTATGTGGTAGGGATGATACAACTAGAGTAGAAATTTTTTTCCAACATGAATTTAAAACTGCAGCAAATGTAAAAAGAATATGAGTTCAGTTAGTCCTAAAATCCCATACTCACATTTTAACTCTGTAACCTTACATAATACCTGATGACCTGTTACCTTTTCTTCTTGTTAAGTTCCTTAGAGTATGACTCCTGGAAATAACCCAATATGTACTAGAGAGGAAAGAGAAACATTTTTGTAGAGATATGAAAGTTCACCTAAAGAAGCTGTCTTCCATTAGCTTTTCATAAGAGCTTGTCACGTACATAATTAGTATGGATAGCTTTGTCTGGATAGTAGTCTGTTTATCAGAACCATGTATGTTATAACGTATTCTTCCCATATGAAGGTACATCCTTTGCAAACCAGAAAGATGACTCATTTTGGATGTTTGACAGTTATGGCAGTTGAAGTGAGTACATGAGAATCTGCTCCATTTCTGAGAGTAAAGGTATACAAGTCTCCTTATTACAGAAAACATGGGAAATCCTAGCCATGCCTGAATGTCAAGTCAGGCATAGTCAACTGTGTGACTTGTGCCAATATGGAATTTTTTCCCTAATTCATAAATATTTTTATAGTTTTCTGTATTTGAGAAGTTAATTGCCAAATACATATGATAAGCATTTGAGGCAGAAATTAATGTAAGGCTTTAACAAAGAATGCAAACATTCTTTCAAAACATCTAGAAGCTTATAATCAATATCAAGATACCTTGAAAAAATGAAACAAGAGAAGATAAAGTAGCAGTCTTAGTGAAAAATTTATACCATCAAAAGCAATATCACTGTAGCAGCTCCAGTTACTAATTATAAACATTTATGTAAAGCTGACAAGAAGTTTAGTAGCTAAAGGCACCTGCTACCAATCCTGACTTCAGCCGCAGGAAAGAACTAACTAATAAATGTTATCCTCTGACCTGCACATTCACAAACTAATAGTAGATAGATAGATAAATAAATATATAAATAGATAGATAGATAGATACATAGATAGAATTTAAAAATCAAATACACACGAGTCACAGTAGGATAATATTTCAGAAAAAGTCAAAGTAAATGTTTCCAATATAGACTGTCTATGAGATAATATATTTATATAAAAACTGCATTTGTAAATTTTGCAAATATTGACAAAAATGTTTATGTGTAGTCAAAAGGTAAAGAACAAAGAAAGGGAGGGAAAGAAGGAGAAAACAGCTATTAGATGCAGTGTCTCATGCCAACAAGCTTAGATCATTTGAACTATGTACAATCCCATTAGTACACCAACAATGATGAGAAATTTTCAAATCTTAAAACTTTTTTAAACCTATTTTGTTATGTAGTAAAAATAAATGTTGAATAAGGTAGAGAAGTCGATATCTAATAACATTCATGTTGATCACATATGTCATTACTTAATCAATAATATATATATATATTATATATGCCTAAAATATCAAAGGAATACATTATGTCCATTTTTTTCACAAAAGAGTGATAAGTAATTATTACGAAATTATACAAACATTAGAAGGAACATAATTTTCTAATTTAATCTGTTTTAATAGAGAATCTGAGTAATAATCTTAATATTATGTATCACAAATTTCTTAAGGCTATACTGACAAAATTATAGAAAAGTCAAAAATTTAAGGTAAATGTTAGAAGATGGGTAAAATTTTGAAAAGTAAAATGCATCATTTTTGTATAGAATACATGATAGTAACTGCAAACCTGATGAACATCTATTTTTAATTGTTTCTTTCATTCTTTGAAAAATTTGTACAGCATGTTTTGATCATATTCATACTAACTTCCCCAACTCTCCCCATGTTTACTCTCTCTTCCTCATTAACTAACTTAGCACTTATATTTTTCTATCAAGGTCAATTTACTCTCTCAAATATACATGTGTGGATGAATTTCCACTAGCTCATGATCAATTTACTAGGGACTATATACCTTTAGAGAAATTTGACCTACCTTTCCCAGGAACGAAGAATTGCCAATAGCTTCTCATCCAGGAAAAAAACTTCCTACTGAACTCCATTCTCTATGCCAGGAATTACACTGGTTTAGGATTTCACAGGTCTTGTAAAAATGTCACAACAATAGTGCGTTTGAAAGGAGTAAATTGGCCTGAGCCATGCTGACTTCATGGTAGGCTGCAAACTAGCAATTCAGGAGAGCAGGTTTGAGTTTGTACTTCCAACAACATGACAAGACATTTATTAGAACAACCACCAGCTTATGTTAAAGGTACCCTTCCCTGGTTTGCAAAAAGACAGTTAGCCAAACTTGAGGCCAAGAGGTCAAGAACTACACATCTTAGGTACGAAGAAAGAATAGTTAGTCAAATATGTTTGAAGCAAGACACTAACAAATCAGAGCATCACCCAAACCACCAGATACGGAACCCTCCAGTCAAGATATAGATCATTTACCCCTCCCAAATAGTCTTCCTTTTCTGTTTTAACACTGAGTCTGCCAATTCATTCCGGAAACTTCCATTCTGGTTGGAATTGGGCCCTTGCATGCAGAATTTTTTCAATAAACACTCTTTGCTTTTGTACACTTTTTGAGTCTGAGGTATAATTCTTAGATTCAAATAGTCATAGAACCTATTATTTGGTGCATTGGTCAGAAAACCTCAGAAGGTTCCCCACTCAAATAGCTGAGCATTTTGGGAAGCTTCTCTCCTGACCAATGGTAAGATTTGGAGTACTCGTTCTGTGTCTATATTTGCACTTATTTTCTGTCTGTTGCCAACACGGAGGCCTGGAGAGGCAAGGTAGACTTGTATTTTGTAGCTTAGTGGACTGGAAATAAGGGGGATGCCTCTGAAATTAGCCCCACCCCAATACTGATTACTCTCACCTGGAATCCAGAATATCTGGGTATTCTCACCTGGCTTCTGGAGAATCTGAGTATTTTTGTCTAGTTACTGAACCAACTGTTGGTCTCTACTATTATTGTGCATAGAGGGCTAGAATTGCTGAAAAGCTGTTCCTGTTTTGCTTTCATTTTTTTGTGGAGACACACATCTTTGTTCATCTCTGTGTGTTCTGTTAGTCATGATTGGCATTCTGTTCCAGTCATTAGGCTCGCATCTCAATTTTTAAAATAGCACAGGGACAGAGCATCCCTCTGAGTCTGACTCTAGGACATTTTAGGGAGGATTAGGGGCTGATTGTTGGTATCAGTAAGCTCATCACCTTTTGCAGAAATAAATGGGCCACTTAAAGTTGGCAGCCCAAGGAATGGATTTTATATCTCCCCATCATTTACCAGGTAAAAGCTCTTGTCTATGATGCCTCAGATCATCCAGGTTAATGTGCATAACTGCCTTTCAATGTATACATGCTATACCTCTTTCCAATCATCTGAGAAGCCATTGTAAATAGAACATTACCTAATAGAGTAAGAAGCCCCTATAGAATATGCTGCATTAATGTTTCGGCATGAATTACCCATATTTAAGGTTTCTGCAGTCTTACTGTTTTCTTTTTTAGTGGATAGTTTATGCATTTACATTTCAAAGGCTCCCCCTCCCACCCACCCACTCATACTTCAACACCCCAATATTTCCCTATACTGAGGAAAATAGCATTCACGGTACCAAGGTCTTGTCCTCCTATTGATACCAGACAATGCCATCCTCTGCTACATATACAGTTGGAGCCATGGGTACACTTTGATTTGTGGTTTAGTCCCAGGGAACTCTGGGGGTTATGGTTGATATTGTAATTCTTCCTATGGGGCTGCAAACCCCTTTAGCTCCTTCAGTACTGTCACTAACTCTTCCATTGCAGTACTCATGCTCAAACTGCAAGCATCTTATCCTGTATCAGGCTCTGGCAGAGATTCTCAGTAGACATCTGTATCAGGCTCTTGTTAGCAAGCATTTCTTAGCATCAGCAAAAATGACTGGGTTTGGTGGCTGCATATGGGATGGATCACAACGTGAGGCAGTCTCTGGATGGCGTTTCCTTCTGTCTCTACTCTTCTCATTGTCCCTGTGTTTCCTCCTGTGAGTATTTTGTACCCTCTACTAAGAATGACTATGCATCCATATTTTGGTCTTCCTATTTCTTGAGCTTCATATAGTTTGTGAATTGTATCATGGGTTATCCAAGCTTTTGGGCTAAAATCCACTCATTAGTGGGTGCATCCCATGTGTGTTCTTTTGTGTCTTGGTTACCTCACTCAGGATGATATTTTCTGGATCCGGCCATTTGCCTAAGAACTTCATGAAGTCATTGTTTTTTTTTGTTTTGTTTTGTTTTTTTTTTTTTTATTAAATTGAGTATTTCTTATATACATTTCAAGTGTTATTCTCTTTCCCGGTTTCCGGGCAAACATCCCCCTCCTCCCTCCCCTTCCTTATGGGTGTTCCCCTCCCAATCCTCCCCCCATTGCCGCCCTCCCCCCATAGTCTAGTTCACTGGGGGTTCAGTCTTAGCAGGACCCAGGGGTTCCCTTTCCACTGGTGCTCTTACTAGGATATTCATTGCTACCTATGAGGTCAGAGTCCAGGGTCAGTCCATGTATAGTCTTTAGGTAGTGGCATAGTCCCTGGAAGCTCTGGTTGCTTGGCATTGTTGTACTTTTGGGGTCTCGAGCCCCTTCAAGCTCTTCCAGTTCTTTCTCTGATTCCTTCAACGGGGGACCTATTCTCAGTTCAGTGGTTTGCTGCTGGCATTCGCCTCTGTATTTGCTGTATTCTGGCTGTGTCTCTCAGGAGCGATCTACATCCAGCTCCTGTCGGTCTGCACTTCTTTGCTTCATCCATCTTGTCTAATTGGGTGGCTGTATATGTATGGGCCACATGTGGGGCAGGCTCTGAATGGGTGTTCCTTCAGTCTCTGTTTTAATCTTTGCCTCTCCCTTCCCTGCCAAGGGTATTCTTTTTCCTCATTTAAAGAAGGAGTGAAGCATTCACATTTTGATCATCCGTCTTGAGTTTCGTTTGTTCTAGGGATCTAGGGTAATTCAAGCATTTGGGCTAATAGCCACTTATCAATGAGTGCATACCATGTATGTCTTTCTGTGATTGGGTTAGCTCACTCAGGATGATATTTTCCAGTTCCAACCATTTGCCTACGAATTTCATAAACTCGTTGTTTTTGATAGCTGACTAATATTCCATTGTGTAGATGTACCACATTTTCTGTATCCATTCCTCTGTTGAAGGGCATCTGGGTTCTTTCCATTTTCTGGCTATTATAAATAAGGCTGCGATGAACATAGTGGAGCACGTGTCTCTTTTATATGTTGAGGCATCTTTTGGGTATATGCCCAAGAGAGGTATAGCTGGATCCTCAGGCAGTTCAATGTCCAATTTTCTGAGGAACCTCCAGACTGATTTCCAGAATGGTTTTACCAGTCTGCAATCCCACCAACAATGGAGGAGTGTTCCTCTTTCTCCACATCCTCGCCAGCATCTGCTGTCACCTGAGTTTTTGATCTTAGCCATTCTCACTGGTGTGAGGTGAAATCTCAGGGTTGTTTTGATTTGCATTTCCCTTATGACTAAAGATGTTGAACATTTCTTTAGGTGTTTCTCAGCCATTCGGCACTCCTCAGCTGTGAATTCTTTGTTTAGCTCTGAACCCCATTTTTTAATAGGGTTATTTGTTTCCCTGCAGTCTAACTTCTTGAGTTCTTTGTATATTTTGGATATAAGGCCTCTATCTGTTGTAGGATTGGTAAAGATCTTTTCCCAACTTGTTGGTTGCCGTTTTGTCCTAACCACAGTGTCCTGTGCCTTACAGAAGCTTTGCAGTTTTATGAGATCCCATTTGTCGATTCTTGATCTTAGAGCATAAGCCATTGGTGTTTTTTTCAGGAAATTTTTCCAGTGCCCAAGTGTTCCAGATGCTTCCCTAGTTTTTCTTCTATTAGTTTGAGTGTGTCTGGTTTGATGTGGAGGTCCTTGATCCACTTGGACTTAAGCTTTGTTCAGGGTGATAAGGATGGATCGATCTGCATTCTTCTACATGTTGCCCTCCAGTTGAACCAGCACCATTTGCTGAAAATGCTATCTTTTTTCCATTGGATGGTTTTGGCTCCTTTGTCAAAAATCAAGTGACCATAGGTGTGTGGGTTCATTTCTGGGTTTTCAATTCTATTCCATTGGTCTATCTGTCTGTCTCTGTACCAATACCATGCAGTTTTTATCACTATTGCTCTGTAATACTGCTTGAGTTCAGGGATAGTGATTCCCCCTGAAGTCCTTTTATTGTTGAGGATAGCTTTAGCTATCCTGGGTTTTTTGTTATTCCAGATGAATTTGCAAATTGTTCTGTCTAACTCTTTGAAGAATTGGATTGGTATTTTGATGGGGATTGCATTGAATCTGTAGATTGCTTTTGGTAAAATGGCCATTTTTACTATATTAATCCTGCCAATCCATGAGCATGGGAGATCTTTCCATCTTCTGAGGTCTACTTCAATATCCTTCTTCAGTGTCTTGAAGTTCTTATTGTACAGATCTTTTACTTGCTTGGTTAAAGTCACTCCGAGGTACTTTATATTATTTGGGTCTATTATGAAGGGTGTCGTTTCACTAATTTCTTTCTCGGCTTGTTTCTCTTTTGTATAGAGGAAGGCAACTGATTTATTTCAGTTAATTTTATACCCAGCCACTTTGCTGAAGTTGTTTATCAGCTTTAGTAGTTCTCTGGTGGAACTTTTTGGATCACTTAAATATACTATCATATCATCTGCAAATCGTGATATTTTGACTTCTTCTTTTCCGATCTGTATCCCCTTGACATCCTTTTGTTGTCTGATTGCTCTGGCTAGAACATCAAGAACTATATTGAATAAGTAGGGAGAGAGTGGGCAGCCTTGTCTCGTCCCTGATTTTAGTGGGATTGCTTCAAGTTTCTCTCCATTTAGTTTAATGTTAGCAACTGGTTTGCTGTATATGGCTTTTACTATTTTCAGGTATGGGCCTTGAATTCCTATTCTTTCCAGGACTTTTATCATGAAGACGTTTTGAATTTTCTCAAATGCTTTCTCAGCGTCTAATGAAATGATCATGTGGTTTTGTTCTTTCAGTTTGTTTATATAATGGATCACGTTGATGGTTTTCCGTATATTAAACAATCCCTGCATGCCTGGGATAAAGCCTACTTGGTCATGGTGGATGATTGTTTTGATGTGCTCTTGAATTCGGTTTGCCAGAATTTTGTTGAGTATTTTTGCGTCGATATTCATAAGGGAAATTGGTCTGAAGTTCTCTTTCTTTGTTGTGTCTTTGTGTGGTTTAGGTATAAGAGTAATTGTGGCTTTGTAGAAGGTATTCGGTAGTGATCCATCTGTTTCAATTTTGTGGAATAGTTTGGATAATATTGGTATGAGGTCTTCTATGAAGGTTTGATAGAATTCTGCACTAAACCCGTCTGGACCTGGGCTCTTTTTGGTTGGGAGACCTTTATTGACTGCTTCTATTTCCTTAGGAGTTATGGGGTTGTTTAACTGGTTTATCTGTTCCTGATTTAACTTCGGTACCTGGTATCTGTCTAGGAAATTGTCCATTTCCTGAAGACTTTCAAGTTTTGTTGAATATAGGTTTTTATAGTAAGATCTGATGATTTTTTGAATTTCCTCTGTATCTGTTGTTATGTCTCCCTTTTCATTTCTGATTTTGTTAATTTGGACGCACTCTCTGTGTCCTCTCGTTAGTCTGGCTAAGGGTTTATCTATCTTGTTGATTTTCTCAAAGAACCAACTTTTGGTTCTGTTGATTCTTTCTATGGTCCTTTTTGTTTCTACTTGGTTGATTTCAGCTCTGAGTTTGATTATTTCCTGCCTTCTACTCCTCCTGGGTGTATTTGCTTCTTTTTGTTCTAGAGCTTTTAGGTGTGCTGTCAAGCTGCTGACATATGCTCTTTCCTGTTTTTTTCTGCAGGCACTCAGTGCTATGAGTTTTCCTCTTAGCACAGCTTTCATTGTGTCCCATAAGTTTGGGTATGTTGTACCTTCATTTTCATTAAATTCTAAAAAGTTTTTAATTTCTTTCTTTATTTCTTCCTTGACCCGGTTATCATTGAGAAGAGCATTGTTCAATTTCCAAGTATATGTGGGCATTCTTCCTTGATTGTTATTGAAGACCAGTTTTAGGCCGTGGTGGTACGATAGCACGCATGGGATTATTTCTATCTTTCTGTACCTGTTGAGGCCCGTTTTTTGACCAATTAGGTGGTCAATTTTGGAGAAAGTACCATGAGGAGCTGAGAAGAAGTTATATCCTTTTGCTTTAGGATAGAATGTTCTATAATATCCGTTAAGTCCATTTGGCTCATGACTTCTCTTAGTCTGTCGACATCACTGTTTAATTTCTGTTTCCAGGATCTGTCCATTGATGAGAGTGGGGTGTTGAAATCTCCCACTATTATTGTGTGAGGTGCAATGTGTGTTTTGAGCTTTAGTAAGGTTTCTTTTACATATGTAGGTGCCCTTGTATTTGGGGCATAGTTATTTAGGATTGAGAGTTCATCTTGGTGGATTTTTCCTTTGATGAATATGAAGTGTCCTTCCTTATCTTTTTCGATGACTTTTAGTTGGAAATTGATTTTATTTGATATTAGAATGGCTACTCCAGCTTGCTTCTTCTGACCATTTGCTTGGAAAGTTGTCTTCCAGACTTTCACTCTGAGGTAGTGTCTGTCTTTGTCTCTGAGGTGTGTTTCCTGTAGGCAGCAGAATGCAGGGTCCTCATTGCGTATCCAGTTTGTTAATCTATGTCTTTTTAATTGGGGATTTGAGGCCATTGGTATTGAGAAATATTAAGGAATAGTGATTATTGCTTCCCGTTATATTCATATTTGGATGTGAGGTTATGTTTGTGTGCTTTCATTCTCTTTGTTTTTTTGCCAAGACGATTAGTTTCTTGCTTCTTCTAGGGCATAGCTTGCCTCCTTATCTTGGGCTTTACCATTTATTATCCTTTGTAGTGCTGGATTTACAGAAAGATATTGTGTAAATTTGGTTTTGTCATGAAATATCTTGGTTTCTCCATCAATGTTAATTGATTGTTTTGCTGGATACAGTAACCTGGGCTGGCATTTGTGTTCTCTTAGGGTCTGTGTGACATCAGTCCAGGATCTTCTGGCATTCATAGTTTCTGGCGAGAAGTCTGGTGTGATTCTGATAGGTCTCCCTTTATATGTTACTTGACCTTTTTCCCTTACTGCTTTTAATATTCTTTCTTTATTTTGTGCGTTTGGTGTTTTGACAATTATGTGATGGGAGGTGTTTCTTTTCTGGTCCAATCTATTTGGATTTCTGTAGGCTTCTTGTATGTCTATGGGTATCTCTTTTTTCAGGTTAGGGAAGTTTTCTTCTATGATTTTGTTGAAGATATTTACTGGTCCTTTGAGCTGGGAGTCTTCACTCTCTTCTATACCTATTATCCTTAGGTTTGATCTTCTCATTGAGTCCTGGATTTCCTGTATGGTTTGGACCAGTAGCTTTTTCCGCTTTACATTATCTTTGACAGTTGAGTCAATGATTTCTATGGAATCTTCTGCTCCTGAGATTCTCTCTTCCATCTCTTGTATTCTGTTGGTGAAGCTTGTATCTGCAGCTCCTTGTCTCTTCTTTTGTTTTTCTATATCCAGGGTTATTTCCATGTGTTCTTTCTTGATTGCTTCTATTTCCATTTTTAATTCCTTCAACTGTTTGATTGTGTTTTCCTGGAATTCTTTCAGGGATTTTTGTGTCTCCTCTCTATGGGCTTCTACTTGTTTATTTATGTTTTCCTGGAATTCTTTCAGGCATTTTTGTGATTCCTCTCTGTAGGCTTCTACTTGTTCTCTAAGTGAGTTCTTCACATCTTTCTTGAAGTCCTCCAGCATCATGATCAAAAATGATTTTGAAACTAGATCTTGCTTTTCTGGTGTGTTTGGATATTCCATGTTTGTTTTGATGGGAGAATTGGGCTCCGATGGTGCCATGTAGTCTTGGTTTCTGTTGCTTGGGTTCCTGCGCTTGCCTCTTGCCATCAGATTATCTTTAGTGTTACTTTGTTCTGCTATTTCTTACAGTGGCTAGACTGTCCTTTAAGCCTGTGTGTCAGGAGTGCTGTCGACCTGTTTTCCTCTCTTTCAGTCAGTTATGGGGCAGAGTGTTCTGCTTTCGGGCATGTAGTTTTTCCTCTCTACAATTCTTCAGCTGTTCCTGTGGGCCTGTGTCTTGAGTTCACCAGGCAGCTTTCTTGCAGCAGAGAATTTGGTCTTACCTGTGGTCCCGAGGCTCAAGTTCGCTCGTGGGGTGCTGCCCATGGGCTCTCTGCAGCGGCAGCAACCAGGAAGCCCTGTGCTGCCCCTTCCGGGAGCTTCAGTGCACCAGGGTTCCAGATGGTCTTTGGCTTTTTCCTCTGGCGTTCGAGATGTGTGTGCAGAGAGCAGTCTCTTCTGGTTTCCCAGGCTTGTCTGCCTCTCTGAAGGTTTAGCTCTCCCTCCCACGGGATTTGGGTGCAGAGAACTGTTTATCCGGTCTGTTTCCTTCAGGTTCCGGCGGTGTCTCAGGCAGGGGTCCTGCCGCTCCTGGGCCCTCCCCCACGGGAGCCCAGAGGCCTTATACAGTTTCCTCTTGGGCCAGGGATGTGGGCAGGGGTGAGCAGTGTTGGTGGTCTCTTCCGCTCTGCAGCCTCAGGAGTGCCCACCTGACCAGGCGGTTGGGTCTCTCTCTCACGGGGTCTAAAGTCAATGTTTTTAATAGTTGAATAGTAATTCATTGTGTAAATGGACCACAATTTCTGCATTCATTCCACTGTTGAAGGACATCTGTGTTCTTTCCAGCTTCTGGCTATTATAAATAAAGCTCTTATGAATAAGCAGGAGCATTTATTCATGTTATGTGTCAGAGCATCTTTTGGATATGTGCCCGGGAATGGTATAGCTGGTCCTCAGGTAGCACTGGGTCCAATTTTCTGAGGAACTGCCAGACTTATTTCAAGAGTGAATGTACCAGCTAGCAATCTCACCAACAATGGAGGAGTGTTCCTGTTTCTACACATTGTTGCCAGCCTCAGCTTTCACATGAGGTTTTGATTTTAGTCTTTCTAACTGGTGTGACAGCTCAGGGTTGTTTTGCTTTGCATTTCCCTGATGACTAAGAATGTTGAACATTTCTTTAGGTGCTTATCAGCCATTCATTATTCCTTAGTGGAGAATTCTTTGATTAGCTCGACACCTCATATTTTAAAAGGATTATTTGGTTCTCTGGAGTCCAATTATGGAGTACTTTGTATATATTAGATATTACACTAATTAGATATTAGGATGTTGGATTGGTAAAGATCTTTTCCAAATCTCTTGGTTGTCATTTGGTCCTAATGACGGTGTCCTTTGCCTTACAGAAGCTTTGCAGTTGTATGAAGCTTTGTCAATTTTTTATCTCAGAGCATAAGCCATTGGTGTTCTGTTCAGGTAATTGTTACCTGTGTCTATGAGATACAGACTCTTCTCCACTTTATCTTCTATTAGTTTCAGTGTGTATGGTAATATGTGGGGGTATTTAATACACATTGACTTGAGCTTTGTACAAGAGTTAAGGTTGGTTGATTTGCATTCTTCTACATGCTGACCTGCAGTTGAACCAGAAATATTTGTTGAAATTAGTGTCTTTTTTCCATTGGATAGTTTTATCTCCTTTGTCAAAGATCATGAAACCATAGGTGTGTGGGTTCATTTCTGGGTCTTCAATTCTATTCCATTGATCTACCTGCATGTCTCTGTACCAGTACCATGCAGTTTTTATCACTATTGCTCTGTAATACAGCTTGAGGACAGGGAGAGAGATTCCCTCAGAAGTTCTTTATTTTTGAAGATAATTCTCTCTATCCTGTTTTTTTGTTATTGTTGTTGATGTTGTTGTTGTTGTTGTTGATGATGTTGTTGTTGATGTTGTTGTTGTGTTGTTGTTATTCCAAATGCATTTTCATACTGTTCATTCTAACTCTTTGAAGAATTGAGTTGGAATTTTGATGGGAATTAAATTGAATCTGTAGATGACATTTTTTATTATATTGATTCTGCCAATCCACGAACACGGGAGATCTTTCAATTTCTGAGATCTTCTTTGATGATTTTTTTTATTCAAAGACTGGAAGTTCTTGTCATACAGATCTTTCACTTGCTTTTTTAGGGTCACACTGAGGTATTTTATATTATTTGTGACAATTTTGAAGGGTGTCATTTCCCTATTTATTCTCAGCCTATTTATCTTTTGAGTAGAGTGAGGCTACTGATTTGTTTGAGGTAATTTTATAGTCAGCTGCTTTGCTAAAGTTGTTGATCAGATTTAGGAATTCTCTCATGGAATTTTTGGGGTCACATAAATATACTATCATATCATCTTCAAATGGCAATATTTTGACTTTTTCCTTTCCAATTTATGTCTCTTTGACTTCTTTCTGTTGTCTAATTGCTCTAGCTAGGAATTCGAGTACTATATTGAATGGGTGGGGAGAGAGTGGTGAGCCTTTTCTAGTCCCTGAATTTAGTGGGATTGCTTCAAGTTTTTCTCCATTTAGTTTGACATTGACTACTGATTTGCAATATAATGATTTTAGTATGTTTATTTATGAGCCTTGAATTCCTGATCTTTCCAAGACTTTTATCATGAAGAGGTGTTGAATTCTGTCAAATACTGTCTCAGCATCAAATGAAATGATCATGTGTTTTTTCATATGAGTTTGTTTTTATAGTAGATTATGTTGATGGATTTCTTTATATTGAAACATTGCTGCATCCTTGGGATCAAGCCTACTTGATCGTGGTGAATGATTGATTTGATGTGTTCTTGAATTCTGTTTGTAAGAATTATATTGAATAATTTTGCATTGATGTTCATGAGTGTAATTGGACTTTGATCTGAAGTTTTCTTTCTTTATATTGTGTTTGTGTGGTTTAGCAATAAGTATAACTGTGGCTTCAAAGAATGAATTGGGTGGTGTTCCTTCTGATTCTATTTTGTGGAAGAGTTTGAAGAGTATTGGTATTAGGTCTTCTTTGAAGGTCTAATAGAATTCTGCATTAATCCCATCTGGCCCTGAGGTTTTTTTTTTGTTTGTTTGTTTGTTTGTTTGTTTGTTTTTTAAGTTGGCAGACTTTTAGTGACTGCTTCTATTTCTTTAGGGGTTATGGGACTTCTTAGATGGTTTATTTGATCCTGATTTAACTTTTGTACCTTGTATCTGTCTAGAAAATTGTCCATTTCATCCAGATTTTCCAGTTTTGTTGAGTATAATCTTTGTAGTAAGACCTGATTTTTTTTAAACATCCTCAGGTTATGTTGTTATGTCTCCCTTTTCATTTCTGATTTTGTTAATTTGGATACTGTCTCTCTGCCCTCTCATTAAACTGGCTGTTTATCTATCTTGTTGATTTTCTCAAAGAACCAACTTCTAGTTTTGTTGATTATTTGTATAGTTCTTTTTGTTTTTACTTGGTTGATTTCAGCTCTGAGTTTGGTTATTTCTTGCCATATTCTCCTCTTGGGTGTATTTGCTCCTTCTTTTGTTTTCTAAGCTTTCAGGTGTGCTGTCAAGCTGCTAATATATGCTCTCTCTAGGTTCTTTTTGGAGGCCCTTATAGCTATGAGTTTTCCTCTTAGCACTGCTTTCATTGTGCCATAAGTTTGGGTATATGGTGCCTTTATTGTCATTAAATTCTAATAAGTCTTTAATTTTCCTTACTTCTTCTTTGACCAAGTTATCCTTGAGTAGAGTGTTTTTCAGCTTCCATGTATATGTGGACTTACTATTGTTTTTGTTGTTATTTAAGACCAGCCTTAATCCATGGTGATCTGATAGGGTGTATGGCATTATTTCATTCTTTTTTGTATCTGTTGAGGCCTGTTTTGTTACTGAATTCATGGTCAATTTTGGAAAAGGTCTTATTGTTTCCTTGTGGTGATCCACCATTTCTGACTCTAACACTCTTTTGAACCACTCTATGGCTATGACCTCTTACTTTTGGGAAAAGACATTCCACAGTCTTTTGTTCTCTGCACCTTAGCCAGTTCTAAGTCTCTGTTTCAATCATCATGTGCTACGAATATAAATTTCTAAGATGAGGTTGAAGAGTTGCTTTCATCTAAAGGTGTAATGATAAGTCAACATAAATAATAGTGTCAGGTTGGGGATTTAGCTCAGTGGTAGAGTGCTTGCCTAGCAAGCACAAGGCCCTGGGTTCCGTCCCCAGCTCCGAAAAAAAGAAAAAAAGAAAGAAAAAAAATAATAGTGTCATTTTTTTCCTAAAACCTATAACCTAAGTATCGATTCTTGGTGTTGGAAGCTATGCCCTCAAAACCCTCCATTATTCATGTTAATATTATAGTTAGAGTTAAGTATGACTTGGTTCATAAGAGATCAGGATGATGGAAAATCCCCATCCAGCTACAGAAGGCTAATACAAATCTGTTGGTCATGTTGCCTACTAATATGACAAACTTGTGACCTTTCTGAGAAACCAACATCCTGTTGATGTCAGAATACAGTGTTCTTGGCTTGCGTAAATCTTTCCCGCTTCCCCCCTCCCTCTGTCACCTCTGCTATGCTATAAATTCAACCTTGGGAAAAAAAAATAAAATTTGCTGCCTTAATTAGACTCCTGTCTTTTTCTTTGAGTCTCTTGTCCCCCATTCTCTCCTAGGTTGTCCCCAACCTCCACTGACTGCCCTGCAGGCTGGGGCACTTGGATTGATAATGGTGCCACATATGGGTTTCATCTTTTGTAATAAGCCTTAAATACAATCATAAAAGTGATTAGTTTCTGCCATGACATTTGTGCCAACATTGTACAAGTGGGCATTCCTTGTCAGGGCAATCGTAGTTTTCAGAATTTACAGCTTAATATTATCAAAGAGTGATTTCACTTTTGTTAGCACACATATAAAATGATAACATTATAAAAGCTGATCTAATCAGTAGGGATAGAGGTTTTAAGTCCACACCAGTTGAATTTCTCTATGTTCTATGACTCAAGTATGCAATATAAGCAATAGATCTTAGCATTAATTTCAGGAGTACAAGCAGGAGTGATATATGTAGTCTACAATATATGGCAGTTTATGGGACCTCATTGACCAACAATTTCAAAAGAAATAACATCTTATCTTCCATTAAGGGTTAATGTCTGATTGAGTTTGTTATACTTATATTTTCTGACTTAAATTCTTTGTCTCTATTTTAGTACATATAAGTAATATATATATATATATATATATATATATATATATATATATATATTCTAAATCATCATCTCAAAATCTTGAGAAACTATATGACATGTCAGGAGGGTAAAATTTTATTGGCCACTAGAACAAACAAAAAATGGAGGCCCAATAGTATTGTTGTAGGTGTATACTTTCTACTCCTCTTTCCTATCACCTGACAATCCATCCTGTAATAGAGTAATACCCAGTAGAGTAAGGAGCTGCATTAATGTTTTGACATGCATTACTCATATTTAAGGTTTCTTCACTTTTACTATTTTATTTAATGCACATATAGATTTATGTGTAGTAGAAATACAGTGAAGAACTATAAAGTATGGTTGTTATATCAACAGTGGTTCCTGTGGTGGACTTAGGATACATTAATATCTAAAACTGAAGCTATCTCTCAACAAAATCAATACGGTATCTTAAAATCATATAAGTATTGCACAACATGGTTCAGAAATGTAATTAGGCCTAATAAAAACAGCATTCATTTTTCTTATACTACACAAGTAACCACAAGAAAACAAATAATATCTTCCTAAAATTACCAATATATTTATTTTAATTATACTCAGGTATTTGCCAACTTTAACACTCGATCCACATATTGCACAGAATATACTAAAAGTAATTGAACAACCATGTAATTGTATATTTAATATAGATATTCTTAATTATTTTGTTCCCTTCAGACTTGAAGAGGCTATATGAATAATTGATATTATTAATTATATAATTAGAAGAGGCAAAAACATTCTTAAACAAACTAAAGTTTGTATAGGGCCTAATGTGCTCCTTAAAACTGTTTGTTTGTTGGTGACTTTGTTTACTGTGAATGGGGAGGCTCCTACATACTTTTGGCATCCTTCTCTATTTGTCTGTCTTCTTGTTTTGAGGCAGGGTCCCGTACTGAACCTGCACGTGACTGGCCAATTAAATCCCTAAGATCCACCTATCTTTAACATAAAGTTTATAGAAATTTTGTTCATGTATGATTTTATGTGAATTTTGGGTATGCAAAATAGGCTCCCTTGCTTGAGTAACAAAGTCACGTACCCAATATGATTTCTCCAGTGTTTTAGTTCTATTCACAGAAGGTATTGTGCATCAAAGATGTAATAAAATATGAAAATGTTTTGACCAGATCATTTCTGGAAACATATTTTGAATTTCACTTGCTTTTGTACTCACAACATTTTTTCACCAACCCTATGCAATTGGAACTGCCTGGAGCAAGTTCAATAGATCTAAAAGTAGGGAAATTTATCAAATTGAATAAGAATTTTAAATCCTTTTAATTTATCTCATCATTTTAATACCTTTTTAAAAAAGACAACTTACTTGCTTATAAAATTCATGGTATCCTCATGTTCAAGCCATGTTATCTTTAAGTATCATAATATAAATCAGCAAACATCATTATCAAATTGCAGGTCTTTTCCATTTTCCCAGATGAAAACCTTAGCACATTCATGGTCAGTTTTGATTTACCCCTTCACTCAAGAGTGGCAAGTGATCATTTTTACCTTTTGATTCTATGAACAAAAAAATGGTACAATAAAATGTGGCCTTCAAATGAAATTTATCATGTAAGTCTTTTCTTTGAATATTATTAATTTGGGTTACAGTATTTTATATATCTGTTAATCAGTTAGCGGATAGATTGCTGAGGCTTGTAAAACTTTTTGTTGTTGAAACCAATAGTTCTAGAAATATTGACTCACACATCTTTGTGTAGAATGAAGTGAAATAGTTTGGATTAGGAATCATATGGAACCTTTATGTTCATGTTTTTTTGTTCAGTGTTAAACTGTTTTACGTGAGTCTTCCATGTTATATATCTCTTGGATTAAAATAACTTTGTCTGAGTCTCTTTCAGTACATCTGTATAAATTATAAACGAGATACTATATCTTCTTCTAACCTGTAGGGTAGTTTCATCCACAGCATTGCAGCTTCAGTCATTTAGAGGTTTCTAACTAATCAGTCCATGATTCTATAAGGTAAATGCTGAACCATAGTCAGTCAAGTCATTTCTGTATGTGACTTCATTTTCATGGGCAGAAATACCCTTTATCCATTTTGCTGGCTAGAACTGTAAGAAATTCTACAAGTTCATGAATTTGTTCAATGATCCTAAATTTAATTCAAGATTTTTTAAAGAGTTGCACTAGCAGAGTATAGTGTTTACAGTGTATTCATATTCTCATTGACATTTATTTCTTTTGTTATCAGGAACAGGTTCTCACTCATCAACAAAGACTGAGCTGGAATTTACAAGTCTTCTAGACTGGCCTCAGTCTCCACACATCACTTACTTTGTGTCATCCTAATGAAAACTTTATAGTATGGTTACATACAAAAACTTTCTGACAAAGAATTTTAAAAAAGAAGAAGTTATTTGGGCTCACAGCTCTAGGGAAAAGTCTGTCACAGCAGTGAAGCCAAAGCATTACATGTGTGAAATAGTTAGTTACATCTAATTCAAAATCAAGTTGCATTAAAGAGTAATATATACTGGTGTTTAGCACCCTTTTTCCATTAATAAAGCCAAGAATCTTCCCACCCTGGGAGGGGTGCTACCAATATTGGCTGAATCATCACACCTCAATTAATACCAGTAAGACTGTCATAATCTGCGGTCTGCCAGTCAAGAGATTATAGATTCTGTCATATAGAAAATCGATACCAAACAAGGAAGCATCCATTTGATTTTAAGTTATATTTCTTTTTAAATGTAATTTACATCTCTTCATGTCTAAAAACATTGATTACTGTGGATTTAGACTTTGTTTCTTAGACATGGTTTCCTCTAATGCTTTGAATATATTTAAATACTACAAAGTTTTTGACTAGTTTTATGTAGATTTGTTTCTTAAGGCATTTCTTATTGTTTTATTTGATTGCTCCTGAGTTATAATTCCCCATTTCCCTTTTTATGTTCTTTCTGTTTGAAATTGAATGGTCTATAAAATAAAATATATTGAACATAGAAATCACCCTGTACTCCTCATAGTTTTTCATTTTTTGTACTTGTTCACTTTGTGACTTCCCTGACTTATTTCCATAAAGTATATATTTCTTTAAAGTTGCCATTGGGTTCTGCTTGTGGATATTCTGAGATGACATGAAATGATGCCTCTTCTGCTTTTTGCCAAGGGCTTCTATCGATATCTTAATGCATGCCTTCAATGCTCAGATAGTTTAAAGCTCTGTCATCAATCATTTCATCCTTGCTCTGAGCCTTAAGGTGATCCAAATTTGAGAGACAAGTGCCCTCTCTAAAACGTTCTGAGTATATTGTATAGCCTAGTGCTTTCACATCTCAGATCTTATTATCTTGCATTTAAATATTAAGCTATTAATATTATCTAATGGTATCAGTATTTTAGACAGCTACAATTTTAAATAATGAAAATTACTTTTTGGTTTTGCTGGTTATTTTGTTTGCTTTCTAGTGTGTGTGTGTGTGTGTGTGTGTGTGTGTGTGTGTGTGTGTGTGTTACAAATGTACTGAAGGAATGATTTTCAAACTGAGTGAGTTCTGAGTTAAGTTAAATAACCATTGTCCCAGTAGAAGAGACTTTTCCAAGGAGCTTTCAAACATATCAAATAGTGACAATTTCTCTAGGATGAAGCTTGTTGATGAGTTCCAAGTCTCTTCTGCCCTTTACATTGACTGATGGTGCTTTATTGTCAAACTGAAACTGTAGAGCAAGGCTGCTCATTTTCAAAGCTATGATAAAGTTACAGAAAAAGTGGTTGAGGCTAGAGTGAATGGAAATGCCACAGTCTTATTATTTGAGAGATTCAACTATTTTTCTTGAAGAGACATTTCTCACATTGCTGCATTTTTTACTTAATCTCAGTTTTGAAAACTTGAATTTCACAGATTGTTTTTCTTGTTATTATTGCTTTTAATAGTGGATGACTTTCATACTCTGCAATTTATGATCTGGGGACAGGCAATTATAGTGTTTTATTTTTCACTATACATGAATTGTAATGGAACTTCTATCTTTAAACTAAACTATATATTTATATTTACATATGTAGGGTTAAGTCTTTAAAATATTTTTATTTTACTGAAGGAACATATTTCATTTCAAAATTCATCCATCAGTGGGCTCTTTGATTATACCTGTATTTGGGCCATGGTGAATAATGCTGTAATTAACACAGGAACATAAGTATTGTTTTACGTATTTATTTTATTATTTTTATTTGTGAGTTAGTGTATGTGTGTGTGTATGTGTATAATGTATTCTTATCTTTGTATCTTTATGCTTTTAAATATAGGTTCCTGTGGAGTCCAGTACAGGGTTTCAGATGCCCTGAATTTGTAGTTATAGGTATTTGTGTGTTCCCAAATGTGGGTGCTAGGAACTGAACTCAGGCTCTTAAGAACAGCCATGGTCTTAATTGATGTCCAATACCTTCAGTACTGAAAATAAGTACTTTTAAAAGGTTATGATTAATGTTACTATGAGTATGTAACTAGAAGAGGGATTGTAGATTCAGATGATATTTATATGCTTTTAACTACCTTCTATTATGTTTCATAAAATGGTCATGGCAATCTAAGTTCTTATCACTAGGTCTCCCTTTTTGTGATATCCTCACTACTTCTTCATGTCTTTTTGTGTAGCCATTCTAAGCACAGGCAAACATTGATCTCATTTAGGGTTGTATTCTTGTTTCCTGTTAAGCACTTTTTTTTTAAACCACAGCCATATTGATATTTTTCCCTATATTTGCTTTTGGGAGAAATTGTTTAAAAGTAATTTTTCATATTTAAAAATTGAAAAAGTAATACAGTATTGGAGTCATGTCTACTTAAAATGTATAGCCATAGTAAATTCTTTGGTTACATGTTTTATAAACATTATATCTTAAACCTATAAGCTTCCTTTACATTTTGCTGTTTTGTGCTTGAAAATTTATGTACTTTCACTTGCTTTTGTTGCATGAACATTTTTGTTGTCATTTCAAAATATTATTGCCAAGACAAATGTCAAAATGAATGTGCCACAACTGAATTTTTCTAACATTTTTGTTTCTATTAGTGTATACAGAACATGTGTATGTTTGAACATGTGTGTGAATGTGGTACATGTTTGGTGCCTTGCTTAAATGTTCGTTCTTTCTTTCTTTCCTTCTTTCTTTCTTTCTTTCTTTCTTTCTTTCTTTCTTCCTTCCTTCCTTCCTTCCTTCCTTCCTTCCTTTCTTTCTTTCTTTCTTTCTTCCTTCCTTCCTTTCTTTCTTTCTTTCTTTCTTTCTTTCTTTCTTTCTTTCTTTCTTTCTTTCTTTCTTTCTTTGAGACAGACTGTCTCACAGAATCTAGAGATCACTCCAGTTTTGGCTAGACTGACTGTCCTGCTTGCTCTTCTAGAATCATATTATCTGGGGTTATATTAAAAACAACAACAACAACAACTATGGCATCTAGCGTTTTTATGGGTTTGGGGAAAACAATTTTAGGGCTTTATGGTTGTATGACAAGCACTTTACCCACTGAGCATTTGCCCCAATCCCTTTCTGCTATTTTCATTTGAGGATTTTAAAAGGATTACATATTTATTTCACATACTTACGCCTTTAATACATTTTGAATTAATTTGGGGGTATGATGTAAGATAATGGCCCTATGCCATTGTTTTGCTCAAAACTTGATGTTTCAAAGGTTTGATAAAATTTTTCTGGACTTTCAGGTTTCTTAATTTTGGTATTTTTGTTTGGTTTATCAGTAGAGAAATTAGGTAATTGATTGGCTGAGTTTCCTTCATTTTCTGTCTCCCTCTCTCTCATTCCTTCTCCTTTTACATACTCTGCCTCCTCCATTTCCCCACTCCCCTTATCACATCCCCTTAATTAATTTCCAGGAGATTAGAAGCTTTCCTTACCACACATTGATCATCATTTTTTTCTGCTTTACCAAGCGCCCTACCTAGGCAATGGTGGCAAAGCATCTGGAACTAGAAACCTCTGACACTATGACTCAAAAGAAAAAGTCTCCTCCTTTTAAGTTGTTTTGTTCAAATATTTTGTAACACAGAGGTAAAACTTTTAAAAATCACTACTATGAGTTTTAATATAATTTGAAATAAAATAGTCTTTTCTAATAAACTGGTAGCTTATCATTCAATAGTACTATATTGAATATATAACTTCTCAGATTTTAGCACGATCTCCATTTCAAATTTATGAATAAGTTGTCAGTTAGCTTTTTGAAAATTAGTATGCAATATTAGATTTATTAAGAATGTATTTCTTTGAGAAATATATTTTACTTTTTTTTCTAAATATAAATAATTAGCCATTCATTGTAAGTTTTATGTGTGTGCTTGGTGTTATATGTGCTCACCTTGTTTACATAACAAAATAATTTTATATGAAAAAGGATAAAATGAATGAATATTAAATGAACTAAAAAGGCCCTTCCTTTTCCTTATAGCTTCCTAAGTGATGTTTTGAAAATCACACAGTATGAATATTAACCACTGTACATTCTTTGTGCTGTTTTTGTGTGTATTAATTTTGCCTAGATACATAAAATATCTTTTAATTCAAAAATATTTTGAAATCATATAATATTTAGAAGTCTTTAAGAAAGTATTTATTAAGTGAAGAGTTAAAAGGAATCCTAAATAATGGAAAATAGTAAACTAAAATATGAACTAATTTTTGACAGGGTGAGGAGGTGATGAGTATTTCCAGGATAAGACAGAGACCTGGGAGAAGGGAGGTACCAAGAATCAATGGAGGAGATCTTAGCTGTAACACACAACATTGGGGATATGGAACCTGAAGTAGTCACCTCCTGTAGCCATGGAAAACCCAATGGAGCAATAGGGACACCAACCCACCCACAAAACTTTTAACTTCAAATGTATCCTATCTACAAGAAATCGAGGTACATGGGATGGTGCAGAGACTAAGGGAATGACCAACCAATAACCACCGCATATCATGACCCCTCCCACTGGCAAGCACCAATTTCTGACACTATTAATGATACTGTGATTGCAGACAAGAACATGTTGTCCTGTGAGAGTCTCCACCACACAGCTAACTCAAAGAGATATAACTCCTCACAGACAAACAGTGGATGGAGCCTAGAGTCTCTTATGGACGAATAGGAGGAAAGATTGTGGGTGTGGAATGGGATAGGAAGTCCACAGGAAGACCAGCAGAATCAATTAACCTAGCCTCTTAGGATTCTCAAAGTCTGAACTGCCAACCAAAGAACACACAGAGGCTGAACTTAGGCCTTCCTACACTTATATAGCCGATGTAAAGCTGGGCTTTCGTGAGGGTCCTGAACAACAGGAGTGGGTCTATCCCAAAAGCTGTTGCCTGTGTATAAGATATATTCTTCTAGGTGAGATGCCTTGTCTGGCCTCAGTGGAAAAAATGTGGCTAGCCTAATACAGACTTGAAGTGCAAGGGTAGAGATATCCAGAGGAGATTTTCCACCTGCTCAGAGGACAAAAGGAGGGGTGATAAGAGAAGGATTTTGAAGGGATGACAGGGAGGGGGACAGTGAGTGGGGTGTAAAGTGAATAAGTAAAAAAGAAAGCAAGATTAAAACAAATGGCCAAATTTTTCTTTCTAGGTTGTCAGCTTGACATGCTTTGGTAGAAATAACCTCCATTGAAAAATTCCTCCACCAAATTTGCTGTTAGCATGACTGTGGAATATTTTCTTAACTGATAATTAATGTGGGACAGCCCAGCCCATTCATTATAGTAAGTAACATCACTGGGCTTTAGAGCCAGTGTTGCATAATTTTAGATAAACTGAAGATAAGCCTGGGAGCATTCCAGCAAACAGTTTTTCTCAGTCATTTCTGCTTTAAGATTGTGCCTTCAGTTCCTGCTCTGACTACCCTCAAAAATGAATTATGACATGAAAGTACAAAATAAAATAACTCTTAATTCTCAAAATGATTTTTTGTTATTAAATTTTATACCAGCAGAAGAAAAGCAAACAAGAACACTTCTTATTTTATGATGTTACTAACTTTACTACTCTTCTAGGTATGAACTCTGAGAGAAGAAAGACATTTAAGAACTTTAGCAATTGGGGTATGGCTGGTATTCAAATTCAATTAAAGAATTCTTTGTATGTTTATTTCCGAGTCTTCAATTCAATTCCATTGAAAATCATGTCTGTTTCTGTACCAAAGCCATGAGGTTTTAATCACTATTGCTGTTTAGTACAGCTTGAGGCAAGGGATGGTGATTGCTCCTAAAGTTCTGAAATTCTTTTATGGTTCAGGATGATTTTTGCTATCCTGGGATTTTTATTTTTCCATATAAAGACAAGAATTTCTCTTTCAAGGTCTATAAAAATTAGGTTGGAATTTTGAGGATTGCATTAGATCTGTAGATTGTTTTCAGTAAGATGACCATTTTCACTGTTATCCCTGCCTATCAATGAGTGTGGGAGGTCTTTCTGTCTTCTAATATCTTCTACAGTTTCTTTCTTCAGCGACTTGAAATTCTTATCATACAGATATTTTACTTGCTTGGTTAGAGTTAGAAGATATTTTTTTAATATTCATGGCTATTATAAAGGGTCTTCTTTTCTTAATTTTCTTCTCAGGCAATTTGTAATTTGCATAAATAAGTGATACTGATTTCTTTGAGTTATTTTTGCATCCAGACACATTCCTGAAGCTGTTTATCAGCAGCTGTAGGAGTTCTTTGGTAGAATTTTTGGGTCATTTATGTATACTATAATATCATCTGCAAATAGCAATAATTTGACTTCTTCCTTTTAAAATTGCATCCATTTGATCTCCTTTAGTTGTCTTACTACTCTGACTAGAACTTCAAGTCCTATATTGCATATTTAGGGAAAAAGTGGACAGCCTTTTCCCTGATTTTTAGTGTGATTGCTTTAAGATGCTTTTCATTTAGTTTGATGTTGACTACTGACTTGCTGTATATTGCCTTGATTATGTTTTGGTATGTGTCTTGAGTTCTTGATCTCTCTGATGCTTTTAACATGAAGGTGTATTGGATTTTGTCAAACATATTTTCAGCATCTAATGTGATGATCATATATTTTTTCTTTCATATTTTTAGGGGGTATTACATTGATGGATTGATTTCCATATATTGAAGTATCCCTACATTCCTGGGGGATCATTGATCATTGTGTGTTCCTAGATTCAATTTGTGAAGTTTATATTGAGTATCTTTGCATCAATCTTCATAAAAGAAATCTGTCCGTAATTCTTTATTTAGTTTTTGTGTGGTTGCTGAAATGTAGTGATGGATATAAGTTATCTACTTCTTCCATTTAGTACATTTCATTCTTAAAACTTTATAGTAACAATAAAATATTTCATGGCCATAATCTAGGTTTAATCTTACCATTAAGGATAACGACAGAGGAATTTTTAGTGCAATATGGTTAGACAATCTTTAAGTTAACTTAACCCAATTTTCTTGATCATAGAACCTAAGCACTAACTGGAACACTGTCACTCAAATTCATGTATTCCTTCTAATTAAGATTAAAGGTAGAGAAACCCCAAGGAGCACGCAATGCAGAAGAAAGGTTTATTAAAGAGAAATATACATAAATGAGACTTTTGAGGACATCAAGACAAACTCCTGAAATTTAGAAGGGATCCCCCCAAGAAGAGAACTATTGAATTTTCTTTCTGGGAATGGTTATATGGATCTAGAAGAAGCCAGACAAAAGCTAAGGTAATTGCTTTCAGGTTGGTTATTGCTCTGGACTACTATGTTGGAGTCAATGAAAGTCTCCCATAATATATGCATGTTCCTGGCAAAAACAGGGAGATAATATACTCTGCTTAACACTATGTGCCAAGTTAAAAGTGATTAAAGACCTCCTGTGTATATGTACCAATCTGTGTCTCCAGACCTGTTACATAATTGACCTTGACTATAGACTGGTTGTGAGTCATTTACCTAGTGTAGCTATATTTTGACCCGGAAGATGTCTTAAGTGTAACTTACTACATAGCCTCCCTGCTCTTGAATGTATCAAAACGCAATTACCTTATTTTAAGTCAACTCCTTGTCTAGAGGATGGCCTGCAATGAGTTTCCTGACATAGGTAAAATTTTTCTATTTCTTAGAAAAGGCTCTTCTTTCCTTAATTTCATTCTTAGCCAATTTATCTATACTATAATATACTTCCTTATAATTTTGCAATTTAGTTTGTTAGCTGCCACACTCCCGCCAGTAGAGTCTGTATGACTGGGCGAAAACCTTGCACACTCACCCGAGGCGACGACTTCAAGGAAGTCAGTCTCCTGGAGGGGTTGGCTGCGCTCTCAGAAGGATACACGCTTCACACATTGTGGCTGCCATGCTTGGAACATGTTTTTTGCTATCTCATTTTTACCCTGTGTACTTTTGCTCAGGGCATTTTCTGCCCTACTATCCTCCCATGGACAAAGAAAGATCATGGAAAGTGCAAAAGAGGTAACCACAGACCCTATTTTGAATTTGGCCTTTCTGTGGGAATATGTCACCATTTAGCTTATGGAATAGGGACTTTTGACTGAACTACAGTAGTGAGAATTGCTTTGCCAGAACAACCTGTAAAGACATATAGCCCTTAAAAGTGGTGGTGGTTAGACAGGAAATAATTCCAGTCGTTCACTTTTATGAGTTTCCTTCATAAGACTCTGAAATCTTTAAAAATAGGGGGTTTTGTGGCATTCCTAAGAGATTCGTGGATAGCAGATGGCAATGGCTTATAGCAGGGAAATGGTGGTTCCCCCGCCGTAAGCAGGATGGGGCCACAGTGTGCTCCCCTTGATCCCTGCCATATACAGGAGTTTATGATGAATCTGGAAATCGATGGATAAATCACAATGAAGAAAAGGTATCATATTATTCACTCTCATTTATGGAGAAATTGGCACAATTATGACCCTCATGGTGTTTATTATTTAAAGAGAATAGAGATAGTAACATTACACAGTCGCAACAGCCACTATGTAAAGTTAGTGTTAGAATTAAATATATTAGAAGAAATTAGAAAGAAGGCCATATATGACAAATCTAACTTGTCAGCTTACAAAGTAACAAGAAGAAGGTTACTGTAAAATCTCAGATAATTAACTGCTGACCACAAGTACCACTGAGTGACTTGCCAACTTGACGACTATCTCAAACAATAGAGATAACATCAACTTCACATGTTCCTAGAAAATGAATGGTTTACTATTTTCTTAGAGTTGGGTCCAATTTATGAATACCTAATAAGAACATTGTAAAATTGTTCTTGAGAACTTATGTCCTTTCTGTTCCTGTGGATATGCAACATTGCTTTTTGTTTTGCTTTATGACTGTAAAATTCTGAGGTTTGAATAGTAAAATTGCATTCAGATCCAAGACCATCTTGCATCTGTGTCTGTCATTTGCCGAGTCCTTGCCCACATGAAACCAGTCCCCCTGAGTTGCCTCAATGGTCCATGGCAGTTAGCTATGTTACAAGCAAAAAAAAATAAGAAAGAAAGGAAGGAAGGAAGGATGGATGGAAGGAAGAAAAGAAAGAAAGAAAGGAAGAAAGAAAGAAAGAAGGAAAGAAGGAAAGAAAGAAAGAAAGAAAGAAAGAAAGAAAGAAAGAAAGAAAGAAAGAGAGGAAGGAAGAAAGAAAGAGAAAGTGTAAAAGAACAATGGTGGCTAGCATATTCATATTTTCTCCAGGAAATGCCTTGTCAGCTATCAACACTGGCCTTGTTTCTCGGAGCTGATCTGTCTCTCATTATGTTCTCCTGGCAATATCATACTCAGCTAAAAAACTTTTTGTTTCTCATATCTAGAGTTTATGATCTGTCTATCTAAACACTAATCGTTCTTTTAATTTCACCATCCATTTTAATATCAACATATTTAAATAGCATGTAATTTTCACCACAGAATGTTTTCTTGTATGTCTTAGTTAAGTTTCCATTGCATTACATTTCATAAAACAGTATGACTAAGGCAACTTAGGGAGAAAAGGGTATATAGTTCATCATATAGCGTGTAGTCCATCATTCAGAGATGCCAGTGCCAGAACTCATGGCAGAAACCTGGAGGTATAAAGTCATGTGTAAACCATAGAAGAAAGCTGCTTACTGATTTCCTCACTTATGGCTTGTTTAGCCTAATTTCTGATAGCATGCAGGACAATTAGCTCAGTGGTGACACCAACAAAAGTTAATTGAAACCCTTATATCAGTCCCAAGTGAAAAAATGCATGACCAGACATGATGGTATTAAAGACATGCTTTTAACCTTACCATTTGGCAAGTAATGACAGGAAAATTTCTGGGTCTTAGAAATTGAACTCATCTCTCTAGTGAGTTACACAATATGTAGTGCTACACACACAGAGAGAAATGCTGTTTAAAAAAAAGATAGAGAGAGAGGAAGGTTAGGAGTGAGGGAGGGACAGGGGTGGGTGTCTCATATAGAAATATTTTGTCAATTGAAGCTAACTATTCTCAAATGATTCTAAATTCTGTCAAGTTGACATAAAAGTAGTCAGCACACGTTGCTAGCTATAGAGAATTAGCACCTATATCACTACTACTTTTTTTTTTTTTTACTCCTGATATCTTCTGATTTTGCTTAAAAGTCAAGTCTCTTGATGGACTTTTCTAATACTGTGTTCTTGCCACCCGTTCTACTCTTATTTGGGGGGGTTATTTTGTTTTGTTTTTGAGGGATGTCTCAAAGAATTTGAGCTTCAAATGGTCATCTTCTCCATCTAACCTCATGTGATCATGTGATCTCTTTTTTTTCCATCTTTATTAAATTTGGTATTTCTCATTTACATTTAAAATGTTATTCCCTTTCCCGGTTACCAGGCCAACCTCCCCCTAACTCCTCTCCCTCCCATTCTATATGGGTGTTCCCCTCCCCATCATCCCCCCCGTTACCGCCCTCCCCTCAAGAATCCCGTTCACTTGGGGTCCCGCCTTGTCAGGACCAAGGGCTTCCCCTTCCACTGGTTCCCTTATTAGGCTATTCATTGCTACCTATGCAGTTGGAGCCCAGGGTCAGTCCTAAAAAATATACTTAGTAGACTTAATTCTAGGGCATCATGCACTCATGAAAACCACCTGTTTGTATACCACATCACACAGTCTACTCTCAACATTTACGAAGAGTACATCAGTTGTATAGCACTAATAACAAATTAAAAGCAAATTCCATTTATTTCACTTTATGTGAAATCTAAAATTCAAGTACACCTAAATATAATTGTGAGATTGTATATACCATGGGGGCTAGGATGATTTTAGTCAAAGAACAAAATGCGTATTCAAAATTTCAACTGAAAAGAAGGAATTAATTCTGAAAAATCACTTCATAGCACACTGAATAGAGATTTGAAAATTCCTTAGAGAATATTTCTAATGCTCTCAGCCCCTAAATTCTGTGAGATAAAAAATGCATTGATTTTTCCATTACATTATATATCAATGAAAAGGAATAAAGGAGTGTCCAAACTTTTAATTATATACATATAATTTTCTGGTATGATAACCATCAAATTCAGTGACTATAATAATGCTATGAAAGAAGTAGTTCCCTGCAATTTAAAAAAACATTCTAAGAAACTATTTGTGATGATTTGCATATGCTTGGCCCAGGGATTGTCGCTATTAGAAGGTGTGGCACTGATGGAGTAAGTATGGCCTTGGTGGTGTATGTAGGTGTGTCACTGTGGGTTGGGGTTTGAGACACTCATCCTGGTTGTGTAAGAGCGAGTCTTCCTCCATCTTCCTTCAGATAAAGATGTAGACATCTCAGTTCTATCTGCACCATGGCTGCCTCAGTGCTGCCATGTTCCCATCTTGAGAATAGCTGACTGAAACTCTGAACCTATAAGCTAGCCCCAATTAAATGTTGTCCTTTATAAGACTTGGCCTTGTTCATGGTGTCTCTTCACAGCAGTAAAACCCTAACTAACGATTCTTGCTGTTTGAGTCACTAATAGACCATACTTTAAAATCAGCATTATTTAATATTATGTTGTTGCATTGAAGCCAATAGTTTCTACATGACATGTGAAGGACAAAGCCCAGCTATGTAGAGTATGTATTTTCTTTAAGCATGTGTGTCTTCAGAATTGAACTCAGGTCATCAGGATTGTTGACAGGTTAATTTCTTCTCTGAGCTATGTCACTTGCACAAACCATTATTATGAAAGTCATCCTAGTCACTGGCAGGTTTTAAGTGAAGCTGTTATGATTATGAATATTGAGGTTTGTAAACTAAAGAAGTTTTCCCTTCTTTCAAATAACATTTCCATGTTTTATTTTCTATTTTTTTTCAGATTGGATAATTTTTATTTACATTTCAAATGTTGTCCCCTTTGCCCTTTGCAGATCATAAAACCCCTATACTATTCCCCTGTCCTCTGTTTCTGTGAGGGTGTTCCTCACCCAGAAACCTTTCCTACCTCCCGTCCTGGACATTCCCCTACACTTGGGCATCAAACCATGGCAGGAACAAGAGCTTTTCCTTCTATTGATGCCCAACAAGGCAATCATCTGCTACTTATGTAGCTGGAGCCATGCATCTGTCCGTGTGTATCTTTGGATGGTGGTTCAGTC
Source organism: Rattus norvegicus (assembly GCF_021556685.1). Classification (NCBI taxonomy): domain Eukaryota; kingdom Metazoa; phylum Chordata; class Mammalia; order Rodentia; family Muridae; genus Rattus; species Rattus norvegicus. The sequence continues at coordinate 90,587,757 of NC_141554.1, forward strand.
CCTGGGAGATCTAATTGGTTGATATTGTTCTTATGGGGTTGCAAACCCCTTCAGCTTGTTCATTTTTTTTCCTCTTTCTCTTCCACTGGGGTCCCCGTTCTTAGTTCAATGGTTGGCTGTGAGCGTCTGCCTCTGTATTTGTCATTCTATGGCAGACCTTCTCAAGAGACAGCTATATCAGGCTCCTATCAGCATGCAGTCCTTGGAATCAGCAATATTATCTGGGTTTGGTGGCTGTATAATGGGCTGGATCCTCAGGTGGAATAGTCTCTGAATGGTTTTTCCCTCAGTCTCTGTTCCAAACTTTGTTTCTGTATTTCCTACTATGGATATTTTTGTTCCCCCTTCTAAGAGGTACTGAAATATCCGAACTTTGGTCATCCTTCTTCAGCTTCATGTGGTCTGTGGACTGTATCTTGAATAATTCGAGCTTTTGGGCTAATATCCACTTATCAGTAAGCGCATATCATGTGTGTTTTTTGTGATTGCATCACCTCACTCAGGATGATTATTTCTACTTAAACCCATTTGTCTATGAATTTCATGAAGACATTGTTTTTAATAGCTGAGCAGCACTTCATTGTGTAAATGTACCCAATTTTCTGTATCCATTCCTCTGTTGAAGGATATCTTGCTTGTTTCCAGTTTCTGGCTGTTATAAACAAGGCTGCTATGAACATAATGGAACACATGTCCTTGTTATATGCTGGAACATCTTTTGGGTGTATGCCCAGGAGAAGTATAGATGGGTCCTCAGGCAGTACAATTTCCAATTTTATGAGAAAATATTAGACTGATTTCCAGAGTGGTTGTACCAACTTGCAATCCCACCAACAATGGAGGAGTGTTCAATTTTCTCCACATCCTTGCCACCATCTGTTTTCACCTGAGTTTTTGATTTTAGCCATTCTGAGTGTTGTGAGGTAGAATGTTAGAGTTGTTTTCATTTGAATTTCTATGATGATTAAGGAGTTTGAACATTACTTTAGGTGCTTTTCAGCCATTCAGTATTCCTCAGTTTAGAATTCTTCATTTAGCTCTGTAGCCCATTTTTAAATAGGGTTATTTGACTCTCTGTTGTCTAACTTTTGAGTTCTTTGTAGACATTGGATATTAGCCCTCTGTTGGAGCAGGATTGGTAAAGATCTTTTCTCCATCAATTGGTTGCTGTTTTGTCCTATTGAGAGTGTCCTTTGCCTTACAGAAACTTTGCAATTTTATGAGGTACCATTTGTTGATTCTTGAACTTAGAGCATAAGCTGTTGGTGTTCTGTTCAGGAAAATTTCCCCTGTGCCTGTGATCAAATCTTCCCCACTTTCTCTTCCATTACTTTCCATTTATCTCTTTTAATGTGAAGGCCTTTGATGCAGTTGGACTTGATCTTTGTACAAGGCCATAAGAATGGATCAATTTGCACTCCTCTACATGCTGATTGCTAGTGGAACCACCACCATTTGTTGAAAATGCTATTTTTTTCACTGTTTGTTTTTAGCTCCTTTGTCAAAGATCAAGTGACAATAGGTATGTGGGTTTATTTCTGGGTCTCCAAATTTATTCCATTGATCTACCTGCCTATCTCTGTACCAAGATCATATAATTTTTATCACTAGTACTCTATAATAATTCTTGAGTTCAGGGATGGTGATTCCTCCAGAAGTTCTTGAATTTTTGAGGATATTTTTCACTATCCTTAGTTTTTTTGTTATTCCAAATGAATTTGCAAATTGCTCTTTCTAACTCTATGAAGAATTCATTTGGAATTTTGATGGATATTGCATTGAATCTGTAAATTGCTTTTGGCAAGAGGGCCATTTTTACTCTATTAATCATGCTAATCAATGAACATGGGAGATCCTTCCATCTTCTGAGATCTTCTGCAATTTCTTTCTTCAGAGACTTGAATTTCTTGTCATACAGATCTTTCACTTGCTTGGTTAGAGTCACCCCACTGAGTTTTATAATATTTGTGACCATTATGAAGAGTGTCTTGTCCCTAATTTTATTCTCAGCCTGTTTATCTTTTGAATAGAAGAAAGCTACTGATTTGTTTGAGTTAATTTTATGTCCAGCTACTTTGCTGAAGTTGTTTATCAGGCTTAGTAGTTCTCTGGTGGAATCTGTAGGGTCACTTAAGTATACTATCTTACAATCTGCAAATAGTGATATTTTGACTTCTTTACCAATCTGTATCCGTTTGACCTCCTTTTGTTGTCTGATTGCTATGGCTAGGATTTCAAGTACTATTTTTAATAAGAAGGGAGAGAGTGGGCAGCCTTTTCTAGTTCCTGATTTTAGTGGGATTGCTTCAATTTTCTCTCAATTTAGCTTGATGTGGGCTACCGGTTTTCTGTATATCTCTTTTACTATTTTTAAGAATGGTCCTTGAATTCCTGATCTTTCCAAGAATTTTAGTATGAAGGGGTGTTGAATTTTGTCAAATGCCTTCTCAGCATCTCAGATCATGTGGCTTTTTCTTTGAGTTTGTTTATATAGTGGATTATGTTGATGGATTTCTGTATATTGAACCACCCCTACATCCACAAGACGAAGCCTAGTTGATCATGATTGATAATCATTTTGTTATGTTCTTGGATTTGGTCTTATGAGTAATTTTGTTGTGTCTTTGTGTGGTTTAGGTATAAGGGTAATTTTGGCTTCATAGAATCAATTGGGTAGTGTTTCTATTTTGAGGAATAGTTTGGAGAATACTGTATTAAGTCTTCTATGAAGTTCTTATAAATTTCTGCACTAAACCCATTTAGTTCTGGGTTTTGTTTTGTTTTTTTGTTTTTTTTTTTTTTTGGTTGGGAGATTTTAATGACTTTTTCTATTTCTTTAGGAGTTATGGAACTGTTTAGATGGTTCATTTGATGCTGATTTAAGTTTTCTACCTGATATGTGTCTAGAAAATTGGCCATTTCATCCAGATTTTCTAGTTTTGTTGAGTGTAGGCTTAGAGGGATCTGATGACTTTTTGGATTTCTTCAATTTCTGTTCTTATGTCTAATTTTTCTTTTTTTCTTTCTTTTTTTTTTTTTTTTCGGAGCTGGGGACCGGACCCGGGGCCTTGCGCTTCCTACGCAAGCGCTCTACCACTGAGTTAAATCCCCAACCCCTATGTCTCATTTTTCATTTCTGACTTTGTTGTTTGCATACTGTCTCTGTGGCCTCTTGTTAGTCTAGCTAAAGGTTTATTTATGTTGTTGATTCCTTCAAAGACCAGCTCCTGGTTCTGTTGATGCTTTGTATAGATCTTTTTGGGTGTTGATTTCTGCCATGAGTTTGATTATTTCCTGGTGTCTACTCCTTTTGGGTGTATTTGCTTCTTTTTGTTCTAGAGCTTCCAGGTGTGCTGTCACGCTGCTAGGGTATGCTCTCTCCAGTTTCTTTATGGAGGCATACAGAGCTATAACAATATTTTCTTGGCACTGCTTTCATTGTGTTCCATAAATTGGGCATGGTGTGCCTTCATTATCATTAAATTCTAAAAAGTCTTTAATTTCTTTATTTCTTTCTTGAACAAGTTATCATTGAGTAGAACATTGTTCAGCTTGTGGGCTCTCTGCTGTTTTTGTTGTTATTGATGTTATATACCCTTAGACATGGTCATGTGATAGGATTTATGGGATTATTTCTATCAGTTTTGCAAAAAATAACATGAGGTGCTGAAAAGAAGGAAAATTATTTTGCTTTAGGATGAAATGTTCTATAGATACCTGCTAAATCCATTTGATTCATAAGTTCTGTTACTTTTACTCTGTCTCTGATTAGTTTTTGTTTCTATGCTTTGTCCATTGATGAGAGTGAGGTCTTGAAGTCACCTACTATTATTGTGTGAGGTATAATGTGTACTTTCAGTTAAGTTTAGGTTTTGAATGTAGGTGCCCTTGCTTTTGGAGCATAGATATTTAGAATTGAGAGTTCATCTTGGTGGATTTTTCCTTTGATGTGTATGCAGTGTACTTCCTTATCCTTTTTGATAACTTTTGGTTGAAAGTTGATTTTATTTGATATCAGAATGGCTACTCCAGCTTGTTTCTTGGTGCCATTTGCTTGGAAAAATTATTCCTAGCCTTTTACTATGAAAAAGTGTTTGCCTTTGTCACTGAGGTGCGTTTTCTATATGCAGCAAAATCATGGGTCCTCTATACATATCCAGTCTGTTTGTCTAATTCTTTTTATTGGGGAGTTTCATCCATTGATGTTGAGAGATATTAGTAATTGAAGTAATTTCTGTTGTTAAAGGTTAATTTATGTTTATGTGACTATCTTCTTTTGGGTTAGTTGAAAGAAGATTAATTACTTGTTTTTACTAGGGTATAGCTTACCTCTTTATGTTGGAGTTTTCATCTATCATCCTTTGTAGGGCTGGATTTGTGGAAACATACTATGTAAATTTGGTTTTGTCATGGAATATCTTGGTATCTCCATCTATGTTAATTGAGAGTTTCATTAGATATAGTATCCTGGGCTGGCATTGTGTTCTCTTAGGGTCTGTATGACATCTGCCCTAGATCTTCTGGCTTTCACAGACTATGATGAGAAGTCTGGTCTAATTCTGATAGATCTGCCTTTATATGATACTTGACCTTTTAGCTTCATTGGTTTTAATATTCTTTCTTTGTTTTTGGCTTTTTGGTGTTTTGATTATTATTTGACAGGAGGAATTTCTTTTCTGGTCCAATTTATTTGGAGTCCTATAGGCTTCTTGTATGCTTATAGGCATCTCTTTCTTGTATAATTTTGTTGAAGATAATTCCTAGCCCTTTAAGTTGGGAACCCTTACTCTCTTCTATACATATTAACCTTAGAGTGGAACTTCTCATTGTCTCCTAGATTTCCTGGATGTTTTGGGTTAGCAGATTTTTGTGTTTTACATTTTTTGATGGTTGTGTCAATGTTTTCTATGGTATCTTCTGCACCTCAGATTCTCTCTTTCTTTCTTGTATTCTGTTGTTAATGATTTTATCTATGACTTCTAATCTCTCTCCTATGTTTTCTATCTCCCTTTGTGATTTCTTTATTGTTTCTAGTTCTACTTTTAGATCCTGAATGTTTCTGTTCTATTCCTTGACCTGTTTGTTTGTGTTTTCCTGTAATTCTTTAAGGGATTTTTGTGTTTCCTCTTTAAGGTCTTCTATTACTTACTCATGTTGTCTTGTCTTTCTTTAAGGGAGTTATTTATGTTCCTCTTAAAATCCTCTATCATCATTATGAGATGTGATTTCAAATCAAAATCTTGTTTTTCCAATGTATTGGGATATCCAGTGTTTGCTTTGGTGGGAGAACTGGGGTTTGATGATGCCAAGTAGTTTTTGTTTCTGTTGGTTAGATTCCTGTGCTTGCCTCTTGCCATCTGGTTGTCTGAATACTTCTGTACATCAAAAGACATAATCAATAAGACAAATCACCAGCTAATATTAAATATATTTGAAGAACTCAATAAGTTAACCATAAAAAATCTGAACAACCCAATCAAAAAATGGGGTATAGACCCAAATAAAAATTCACAATGAAGAAATCTCGAAAGGTTGAGAAGCAGTTAAAAATGTTCAAAGTTCATAGTCATAAGGAAAATGTTAATCAAAACAATCGTGAGATTACACCTCACAGCAGTCAGAATGGCTAAGATCAAAAACTCCAGTAACAGCAGATGCTGGAGAGGATTTTGAGAAACAGAAACACTCCTCTTGTTCTCCTAATTGGCTACTTTGTCTGACCTCAGGGGGAGAGGAAAATTTTATGGGAAAAAAATCTAATCATTGCCCCCCCCAATTCTTTTAATGTGTAAAATCATTAAATCATTAAACATTAAATCAGATCTTTTGATGTAGGAAGAGCCTCCTTTAATCAGGGTGACATCTTCTGGTCATAGCCTATATAAAGGATACGGAAGAAGGAAGTTTTGACTCTTTGTCTGTTTGTTCTTACTCTAGCTGGCATGTCCATTTCTTTAGTGGCTTTAGAGCTTACTTCTTCATAATTCCATCATACTGAAGAACAACTGAAATATCTATCCTTGTGGACTGAACTAGTAATAATTCTTGGAATTCTTGGACTCTCTGTTGATCTATCTTAACCACAGCCTGTCAAACATGTGTATATATATATATATATATATATATATATATATATATATATATATATATACATACATACATACATACATATGATGTGTGTGGTGTGTGTGTTTGTATTTATTATATATATGTATATATATATGTATATATATATATATATATATGACTTTAGGGTTGAAAAACTAAAAGGGCCCATTGGTTTATTCTGTCATTTAGTTAAAAGTTGTTTTTTTTAAATAAGTTTTGAAACTAAGTCATATTAAAAAGCTTATATAATTGATGATAAACACATAAAGATGAGGACACTTATATTAGAACATATAGTCATAACTATATAGTTCACTGTAAAATTGAATCTGTATGAATCTCTTCCTGATTTGTGAACATATAATATTTATTTTTTGTGTATATATGCTGGGTACTGATTGTATTCCTATGAAAATATACATTTTGAATTTAAAATAAAAGATAATTTTAAAATAAACTGTGAGTTACAAATGGAATAATTGTCTATGATATCCTGATTTTGTTATCAATGACAAAGTCATCTATCTATTTGCTTAATTTTGTATTCATTGTATTAGCCAGCTAATATATTGTGCAATGTGTTTTATAACAATTGCAACTAAAATGTATTAAAATTATTATTGCTTGGCAATTTCATTTTCACAATCTAAAATCTGTATTATTTTTCATGTCTGCTACATATACATTGCATACACTTACTAAAATAAATTTTACTGTTTCCTTTATGATTATTAATATTAAATTAATTTAATAATTGTTGTAAATTTAGTTTCATTGTTTAGGAAGGGATATGCAAATATCAAGATTTTGCTGTCCTTGAAGTATATTATCTAATTACAGCACTGAAAACCATACTTAAAATTATTTTTACTGAATAATAGCTATGCTTTATATCTTCCTCTAATGCCTTATAAAGCTTATACTCTAAAAATGCTGTTCATGTGGAAATCTTCAATGCCTTATCATCTGACCAAGTTCTGAAGATAGACAATAGTAATTTTCTTGATGAATACTGAAGATTAATAAAACTTGAGAATTTTTTTCTAAGGACACTGAAGACAGAACTGTGAATCACAAGAGTATTAAGAAACAGTATTTTGTATTCCAAAAAAGACAGGTGAATAGCAGAAAATTAC